>NC_084601.1:6118061-6225561 GCF_033807715.1 Cololabis saira
CTTGCTCTCTCCTTCCTTCTTCCCTTCCGCCTTCCTTCCTTCCTTCCTTCCTTCCTTCCTTCCTTCCTTCCTTCCTTCCTCCCTTCCTTCTTTCCTCCTGCTCTCTCCTTCCTTCCTTCCTTCCTTCCTTCCTTCCTTCCTTCCTTCCTTCCTTCTGCTCTCTCCTTCTTTCTTCCCTTCCTATTTCCTTCCTTCCTTCCTTCCTTCCTTCCTTCTTTCCTCTTGCTCTCTCCTTCCTTCTTCCCTTCCGCCTTCCTTCCTTCCTTCCTTCCTTCCTTCCTTCCTTCCTTCCTTCCTTCCTTCCTTCCTTCCTTCCTTCCTTCCTTCCTTCCTTCCTTCCTTCCTTCCTTCCTTCTGCTCTCTCCTTCTTTCTTCCCTTCCTATTTCCTTCCTTCCTTCCTTCCTTCCTTCCTTCCTTCCTTCCTTCCTTCCTTCCTTCCTTCCTTCCTTCCTTCCTTCCTTCCTTCCTTCTTCCCTTCCTTCCTTCTTTCCTCTTGCTCTCTCCTTCCTTCTTCCCTTCCTCTTTTCTCCCTTCCTTCCTTCTTTCCTCCTGCTCTCTCCTTCCTTCCTTCCTTCCTTCCTTCCTTCCTTCCTTCCTTCCTTCCTTCCTTCCTTCCTTCCTTCCTTCCTCCTGCTCTCTCCTTCTTTCTTCCCTTCCTATTTCCTTCCTTCCTTCCTTCCTTCCTTCCTTCCTTCCTTCCTTCCTTCCTTCCTTCCTTCCTTCCTTCCTTCCTTCCTTCCTTCCTTCCTTCTGCTCTCTCCTTCCTTCTTCCCTTCCTCTTTTCTCCCTTCCTTCCTTCTTTTTTCCCTTCCTTCCTTCTTTCCTCCTGCTCTCTCCTTCTTTCTTCCCTTCCTATTTCCTTCCTTCCTTCCTTCCTTCCTTCCTTCCTTCCTTCCTTCCTTCCTTCCTTCCTTCCTTCCTTCCTTCCTTCCTTCCTTCCTTCCTTCCTTCCTTCCTTCCTTCCTTCCTTCCTTCCTTCCTTCCTTCCTTCCTCCCTTCTTCTCTTCCTCCTTCCTTGACCCGAACACAGCACAAGGGTTAAAAACCCTAGCTGCATCTGCACTTCTTCACAGCGCTTGCATTTTGCTGCAGCTGGCTATGGAAGACTAATGTGAAGGGTATTGGCTACAACAAAATATCAAGGTATAAAACTAACTTTATAGGTCAATTATGTCGAATTTCCAAGCCCATTCTTGTCTGTGAGTGGAACAAGAGAAGAAACGCAGTGCAGCTCTCCTCCATCCGTAAGAAGACTTACTTATGATGACTTATGATGAGTGGTAAAAAGATGTCTGAGCTGATAAATATCTGCGTCAGCTCTGGTGCAATGATGGTACTTTTACTATGAGGCATGAGCAGTATGTAGCAATGATGTCTAGAAGCTGTCTTTTCTAAAAAGAAATTTACAAATTATTGTTCCCATAAACTATTAGAAAGATTAACAATGGATCTGAATACTACTGGCCCCATAACCAATATGTGGATAAGTCAATAAAGTCATGGGGATGTTTCCTTTAAGGATTACACTGCAATAGTTGTACAAGTTATTTCAAGTAAACCTTCAGAATGATTTACTGCATTGTCTGGTATGTTTCTTACAGAGCAGTGTATTTAGTCTGTTGTCATGTCGACCAACGACAGCATGAAGCATGTGTCACGCATCACAGATTGTTTTGGTTTGTTTTCAAAGGTTCTTACCAAACATCTAAAGAAGGGAACGCCCTGAGAAAGGCTATATGTGTACAATGACTGCGTTTACATTCAGTCAGTAACCCTTTTAAAACCCGAAAAATTGGCAATAACCCGAATTTGCACGGCCATGTAAACACCAATAACCCCTTTGAATAACCCGAATTTGTTCATATTCAGGTTTTTAAAAACCCGAATATGACCCCTGGGTTACTCCTTTTAAAACCCAAATATTGGGTCATGTAAACGCCCAACGGAATATCCCCATCAAACGGAACAGGAATTTGTTTTCTGCACATGCTCTGTTCACAAGGAATCCTGGTCTTTTGAGTCCAGGAAGTTCTTCTAAACACGGAGAAACACAGGACCAGGAGGAGACTAATCACTTCATAAATGTAATGAAGGATATGAACATTTTGTCATTTGTAGACGGTAGAAAGTACCGGGATAGCGAGATTTGTTGAGATTTGTTTTGAATTTGGATACAGGAAGAAGAAGCGGAAACGACGGTAATTACATGACGTAAAACATGACGTTCTCCGCGCGTCACTGGTTTGATACAGATATCCCGAATGATTAATTACCATGTAAACAGGGATAACCCTGTTAGCTCACGCATGTAAACGGAATATTCCGAATGTTTCAGTAACTGGAATATTAGCAATAACCCGAATTTTGACTGCATGTAAACGTAGTCACAGTTGTAAAAAAAAATAATTCTGGTGAAATCAGACATGTAGGATTGTCCAGCTCTGCGGCTAAATATCTGGTGTTAGGTTGCAATGAGAAATGGGATTCAGCTCATCAGGGGCATCATTTATAAAAGAGTGCGTAGGATTCATACTAAAAGTGTACATGCGCTCAAAAGCCGAAAATGGCGTGCGCACAAAAAAAATCCTGATTTATAAAACCGTGTGCACGCACATCTGCGCGCAATGTTTGCTTTATAAATCACAGTCCAGCTGGAAGGTTGCGCAGGTGAATTCGCCTCATATCCCGCCCTCTACACGCCCACTTCCTACCATGAACGGTCAATGCAAACTACTTCATGACTATTTGCATATGCTGAGCATGTGCAGTGCCTCCTGTGCCGCCAATACTCTGCTCTAGGGAATCACAATCAGCTTATTAGCCAGTCATCAGTCATCATCATGGACCAGGAAATCTTCATGGTCCCTAAATACTCTCTCCATCCTGATCCATTTACGTGATCCTCAAGCAGTGCCAGCGCATCCGTTGTGCAGCATTACGCACGGCTGTCACCACGCAATTTATATTCTTACTCAGCAACTAGACTGATTGTTACACACCTTGTCACAATAAATAATCAATCAGGTGCTATTCACCACTCCATACCATTTGAAGATGGAAATATGATCTATGAACGTAGTACCTACTGCAAATACCTGCGTAATGGCTCACTTACAGGACACATAGATCTATAACACTGCCAGGCTTTCGGTGTACATGGATCTATAAGTCTGATATGTGATGACATTAAAAGTATGACATGAATCTGGCTTCATTTCACCCCCTCACCGTCTGCGTCGCCAGTTCCCCATGTCTTCAAAATGTTCGTGTGCTAGGATCAAAGTTTGCGTAGAGATACGCACATTTTCTCGTTACATTTTTTTTTATAAATCCCGACCTTTGCGTAGAAGGTGGCGTGCACATCTCTCAAGCCCTGTTTTGTGCACATGCAAGCTTTATAAATGAGGCCCCGCATCACTAAGTTTACAGACTGTACATAGTGTTTCTTTTTTGGTGCATAACATCCGCTTTCTCATACGTTAAGAAACCCTACATATAACCAAACAAAGCATGAGTAAAATTACACACATTTTGAGAAATGGATTAACAAAGCGTGCCTAATTTGCTCCTACTTTGCACTTGTGTGAATGTACTACTTGTATTCTGTTATTTAATTACATTTAAAACATGAGACTAAACGCATACCAAAGGGTGTTTTATTGTGCTGAAGCTGGAATATAATTCCTCATTTGCAAATAGCTTTGGATAGAAGTGTCTACTAACTGTAAAAATGTAAATTCTCTGCTTGTCCAACCACTTTCAGCCTCCTCGTCTGCTGCAGGCACACGGAACAGAACCGTTTTAGCACAGCAGAGTGTACAGGGTGTTCTGTGCTTTATGCTTTAACAAAGTGAAACTAGAAAGCTAATGATTGTGCAACATTGCTGCTGAATTATTCTAGGACAGGGGTGTTCAATTCCAGTCCTGGAGGTCCGGACCCTAATACAAATGACCGTCGTTGTAGAGACCTTGATGACCTGCTGAAGACGGCCATTCATTTGAATCAAGCGTGTTAGAGCTGGGAAGGATCTAACCCACGGAGAAGAGCAGACACAAACTGAAGACCCCTGTTTTAAAACATGTGAAAAAGGCGAGCTGTCTGCTTTAAGGTGTGCAGTTATAAACCACTACTATCTATTTACAAACACACACTGTATAAGAAGAATTGGACAATCCCCCTGTGATGTCACTCATAAGGTTTTCTTCAAGAGTGTTTTGAAGCCTTTTTTCCTTTTAATGCAGGTGTCATGTGAGTGGAACAAGCATGGAACATGTCCAACTTACTTTGTTCAGTTACCTCAAGTTAGCAATTTTCACTTGCCAGAGTTCATCCTAACCTACAGTGGTAGTTAAAATTACCTAACATTTATTCTGATCCAATCTATCAATTTATCCTCATTATGGGTGTTAAAACAAGGACGGGTGGAAGTCAAATCGAGCAGGGCCCTCGATGAGCTGATGGTAAATGACAGAAACCTTGAAGCCGAGCTATGGTGGAGGAAATGTGGAACTGCTGGGGCAGGTTCGCACCACAACAACGCAACCATGCAGCAAGCAAGGCTTCATCACAACTGGGTCTCAGCGAAAGTCTGGGCAATGTTATGGCGCTTTTCTACTAGTACCTATTCAGCCCGACTCGCCTCGGTACGGCTCGTCACGCATCGTCCCGGCTCCACCCGTTTTGTCCTCGTTTGTTTTCCCCCCCAGGTGAGAAGTTGGCGGGTTGGGGTGAAGCTGCTGTGACGTACTCGATTGCGCAACCCTTTTGTTCGTGTTGGCGCTGAAGAGAAATCAGATGGAGCCGCGAGCGGCTGAGAAGAAAACCGAGCAGCTGTGGATCTGATCGTTCCTTATCACCCGTCTACATCCCTTTTTTAATTCTCTCGTCAGCCACCAGGTTTATGAACATCTGCACCTCAGAGTTGGATCACCAAACAGACGTTTGCGCTGTATAATAAAATCGCTGCGAGCCGTTCTCGTGCTGATTCCCGCTTCCTGATTCAAACGTCTGACGGCCCCGCCCCCCGACCAATCAGTGGCGTGTATTGTGACGACGTCAGAAATAGTGCCGGCTCAGCCCGGTTAGAACCTCGGCAGAAAAGATACAGAAAAAGTATCTGCTTGGAGCGGCTCTACCCGCCTCAGCCCGTAGTGGAAAAGCGCAAGACGGGGCCGTGGCGGGTAGAAGCGAGCTGAGGCGGTACTAGTGGAAAAGGGCCAATAGTCAATGCAAAAGGATAGCCTAGCATTTTCTTAAAAACTAGGCTGTATAAATGTTTTAAGTGTAAATGCAACACAAGTACATATAAACATGAAGTCAAGGGCATCCCATTCCCCTTTGGTTCCAGCTCCTAGTGGTCACTAGAGGAACAGGGGGTTAAAAATTCCCTTGTTCTATAAGCAGAAAAAAGGGTGGGTTGCAGCAAATTTCCAAAGCGAAAGGGCAAAACTAATTATTTTATACCTAATGAGACATTCTTGAGATTTGTATAATGTAGTGGACTCGTCACAGTTATTGCTGAGATCTAGAAACATATTTTAATAGGGCATGAAAGTCATGCAAATTAGACAGTCTGACAGATTGTAAATAAGCCAACGGTAGTCAGCTTCGTAAAAGTGATTCGTAAGCAGTGCTCTAACGCTGGCTGCAAACGGTAGCAGCATCCTGCTGCACCAATGAGAGAGTGTGATGAATGTTTACAGTGGACAGCCGAGGTAGCATTTTTATTGTCCTCTTTAATGTGCTCCTACAAATAAATTGGACTGAGGAGAATTTATTAACAGAGGCCATATATGCTCCCTTTGGTTTTCTTGAGTGTATGATATAGCTTTTGTGCCTGCAAGATGTCTGCAAGTTCGGAAACTCAAGAGTCAAACCAAAAGGGAGCTATTCTTCTCAACATCTCAACAAAATCAGCCCAGACTTTCCTCGGTTGCTTCTCTACATCACAATCTTACAGATTTGCATACGAACTGGAAAGTGGCCAGTTTGCAAAACTTAAAATTATAAAATAACCCTTTGCTCCACAATGCAGTGTTTCTGACCACTGAGAGAAGAGAGTTATTTCTATTAGGTAGGACCTTACAAATGCACATAAGTGTTTCAGATAAAACATAGCAAGAGGTTGTGCAGCACTAAAGAGGAGAAAAAAGAATGTGTTTGTAAGGACGGGTGTGGTGAGGACACAGATGCAGGAGAGCGAGGCAGGAGTTCGCAACAAAAAAAGGGTTTATTCCAAAGAAAAGGCAAGGACCAAAAACCAAAGCGCTGTTTAGCAGGATAAAAACACAAAAACAGGGATCAGAAAACTGGAGCAAAACGAGACACAGGTGCAGACAATTAGGGCAGATGGGACACAGGCGGGGCAAAACAGAAACAAACTGGGGGAAATGTCAACCACTGACAGTGTTCTGGCGGAGGACTTGGGGGGGGGGGGGGCTGGAAGACTTGGCGTGGGGCTTGGAAGGCTTGACGTGGTGCTTGGAAGGTTTGGCGTGGGGCGTGGAAGGCTTGGCGTGGGGCTTGGAAGGCTTGGCATGGGGCTTGGAAGGCTTGGCGTGGGGCTAGGAAGGCTTGGCGTGGTGCTTGGAAGGCTTGACGTGGGGCTAGGAAGGCTTGGCGTGGTGCTTGGAAGGCTTGGCGTGGGGCTTGGAAGGCTTGGCGTGGTGCTTGGAAGGCTTGACGTGGGGCTTGGAAGGCTTGGCATGGGGCTTGGAAGGCTTGGCGTGGGGCTTGGAAGGTTTGGCGTGGGGCTTGGAAGGTTTGGCGTGGGGCTTGGCGTGGGGCTAGGAAGGCTTGGCGTGTTGCTTGGAAGGTTTGGCGTGGGGCTTTGAAGGCTTGGCGTGGGGCTTGGAAGGCTTGGCGTGGGGCTTGGAAGGCTTGACGTGGGGCTTGGAAGACTTGATAGCTGGGAACCTTGACTTGGCGGGGAACCTTGACTTGGCAGGGAACCTTGACTTGGCGGGGAACTTTGACTTGGCGGGGAACTTTGATTTGGCAGGGAACTTTGATTTGGCAAGGAACTTTGACTTGGCGGGGAACTCAGGATACGAGGAGCCAGCTGAGGGGGAGCCCGGGTCCGTGGTGCCTGAATGCTCTGGGGCCCTCCCCGAGCCAGGCGTGTTCACCAGAAGGGGGATTCCAGCTCATCTGGGTGACGCCAACCAGAGATAGTGAGTTCCGCCTCCTGGTACACAATGTCCCAGAAGGCGGCACTCTCTCCCGCTGGGTCCATACTGGTGGTTCCGTTCTGTCAGGACTAGTGTGGTGAGGACCCAGATGCAGGAGAGCGAGGCAGGAGTTCGCAACAAAAAAAGGGTTTATTCCAAAGAAAAGGCAAAGACCAAAAACCAAAGCGCTGTTTAGCAGGATCAAAACACAAAAACAGGGATCAGAAATCTGGAGCAAAAACAGGCAAGGGCACATGGAGGAAACCACAGTACGGAACAACAAGGAGCAAGGGAATGACAAGACCAGATATATACAGGGGATAACGAGACACAGGTGCAGACAATCAGGGCAGATGGGACACAGGCGGGGCAAAACAGAAACAAACTTGGGGGAAATGTCAACCACTGACAGTGTTCTTTGTATGTTAAACATAGAGAACACAATGAAATGATAAGCCCGTAAATTAGAGAAATATGGGTTCTTTGAGGTTGCTTTAGTCGTTTCCCTGCCTCAAATAATGTTGCAAACGATGGCTGCGTAACAAAACAACCATATGGCTGTAGCTATAACAGATCAATGTTATCCTTAAAACACTTTGTTAAATAAGGACATAGTGACGTACAATGGGAGCTAATAATAAAGTAAAGAGGATGGCAGGAGCGCAAACACACTGGAAGTGAAGGAGAAACGGAAAGATTTGTTGACAATAAGCCAATCTGTAGGTTGGTCTGGTCCTGCGGCTGAGTCAGAGAGTGGGTGTCCAGCGGTCAACGGGGCCATCGGGGTTATTTCAAGTGTGCGTGTGCATGCACATAAATCTCTGTCCTGATTTTGTTATTCCTCCAAATGCATTCTGCAAAATGCATCACAATGCCAGCGGCTATGATTTTTTATGATTTCCTGCCAACGTGTGTTTTTTCTTTTTTTCTTATTAAATTCTACGTAAGCTGGAACCTGGAGTTACTGCTGAGCAATTCGCCCACCACTGAGCTTTTCTTTTCCTTTTCTGCCCCTTCTCGCTGCACTCCCCCTTATCTGCCCCCACTCAGCTTTATCTCTTTTTCCTGGCTGCTTTTTCCTCCTCTCACTCTGCCTTATCTCTCCTTCTTTCCATCATGCTGCATTTCTCTCTTTTACGATCTCCTTGCCATCTTTCATCCCTCTGACGTTCTTTGTCTCTCCCTCTTTCCAGCTTCTCCCTGGCTCCCGTATTCTGTCTTTCTTGCCTGCTTTTCTTCTCTGCCCTCTAGGGATGGGCGGTATGGACAAAAAAAATTATCATGATAATTTCTGGCATTTATCCCGATAACGATAAAAATGACGATGAAAAAAATACCAATTCAACTCCACCTTTGTAACTAAACTGTAATGACTCAGATCCGCCATGTTTGTTACACAAAAACCTCATCAACAGGAATTTATCTTTCTTTCTTTCTTTCTTTCTTTCTTTCTTTCTTTCTTTCTTTCTTTCTTTCTTTCTTTCTTTCTTTCTTTCTTTCTTTCTTTCTTTCTTTCTTTCTTTCTTTCTTTCTTTCTTTCTTTCTTTCTTTCTTTCTTTCTTTTAGGCTCATTTCTTTCTGTCTTTCTTTCTTTCTTTTAGGCTCACTTCTTTCTTTCTTTCTTTCTTTCTTTCTTTCTTTCTTTCTTTCTTTCTTTCTTTCTTTCTTTCCTTCTTTCTTTCTTTCTTTCTTTCTTTCTTTCTTTCTTTCTTTCTTTCTTTCTTTCTTTCTTTCTTTTAGGCTCCTTTCTTTCTTTCTTTCTTTCTTTTAGGCTCCTTTCTTTCTTTCTTTCTTTCTTTCTTTTAGGTTCATTTCTTTCTTTCTTTCTTTCTTTCTTTCTTTCTTTCTTTCTTTCTTTCTTTCTTTCTTTCTTTCTTTCTTTCTTTCTTTCTTGCTAATTTCTTTCTTTCAGGCTCATATCCTTCCTTCCTTCCTTCCTTCCTTCCTTCCTTCCTTCCTTCCTTCCTTCCTTCCTTCCTTCCTTCCTTCCTTCCTTCCTTCCTTCCTTCCTTCCTTCCTTCCTTCCTTCCTTCCTTCCTTCCTTCCTTCCTTCCTTCCTTCCTTCCTTCCTTCCTTCCTTCCTTCCTTCCCGTACGTTGTGTGTGGATTTAACACAGAACCATAAATCAGCTTTACACAAAAACGTCATCAACGGGAATTTATCCTTTTTACCGCGAGATGATAAATTCTTACCGTTGGGAATTTTTTTGACGGTTTATCGTGAACGGTAAAATATCACCCATTCCTACTGGCCTCTCACTCTCTCTGTGAAGGTGTGCATTGCTTATGGCCCGGGCACACATTCCTTCTCCGTTGGTCTCAGTTTCCATCTCAGACAGGTCACAGTCCCGTAGCCCCCGTCACAGACGGCCCACGGTGCCCAGAAACAAGCATACTAAATGATTCCCGGCAAGAGACTTTTGTTTGAGATGGGAATGGAAAAAGACAAAGGAAAATAGAGGGTTTATGTAACCACTCAGCTGCACAATTGACTTGCTCACTGACACGCTCTCTCCTTAGGTAAACATGAGCTTTTCATTTCTTACAAGACCTCTACTGACCTTGTGGATTTTGTGCAGAGGGAAGAGGAAGATTTTATCAAGCGGAGTGGAACATGTGGGAGTTCTTTTTTGGTTCCATTGTTTTAGACATGCTTGAATTTGGATTTTAAGAGGACTTACTTTTAATACGGTTTTGATGACTTACCTCAGTTTTGTCTGCACTGCTTCAGCACCAAATCCAATAACTGGGATTTTTTTCTTTTTTTGCATACTTAAATTTATAATATGTACGCCTCACTGTGTACACCTCATTAGCATAATTTTCATACAAGATTACATGAGGTCAGAGACCGTTGTGTAGTATCATCACTGAATTAATACAGCTGATGGAGTAAACAATTAATCTTGTAATGACACTGACAAATGAACAGTGTAATAAGGTGAGCCAATTTCATTTCAGGGTTTTGGCTCTGCCCTTCCATTTCATTTAATGTAATTAATATGTCCTCATAACCAATATAAATGGTTTCTAAAACACCAAAAAATAAGATTTGGGTTCTTTTTCCTTAATGCTGATATAATGAAGCAAATATATGAAAACAGAATGCAGGGGTTTAAAGGTTATGTGAGTACAAACTAATGTCAAATGTTCATTCACACACACACACAAACACACATTTTACACACACACACACACACGCACACATCTTGTTGGATGTGGACCTTGACCCCCATTTCTCTCGTGTTAAAGCCTGTTCTTGTGTCATGATTAATACCTCCATTTGTCCTTCAGGCCAGCCTTTTTCCAGGACTTCTCAGTGTCAGGCCTCTCTCTGATCTATGGATGCCTCACACTGGATTTTTGCTACCTGAGATATTCACTTAGCAGTTCATCATTCTTCTGGATCTTGGTTGTTTCATCCTGTATGGCGGCTTTGATGCTCGTTTATCTCTGCTCTCCCTCTGCTTTGTGTAGAGTCTCATGGTCCTGGACTTGGAATGAAATATTCCATGCATTGTGGGAGGTTTCTTTGCCATGACATCAGTGACTTCCATTTCTTCAAGAGGCCAGTTTACTTAACCCGCGCAGTACCTGCTGGTAAGGTGTATGTGTTGATGGACTGGACTTTGTTTTTCCCATTCAAATGGCTCTTCAGAATCTTCCTTACTCTATCCAGGTACAGTACTTGGCTGTTGCTGACTTCCTTGCATCCTCCTTTTAATTGCTATTTGTCTGTAGAATATGTCCTGTTGGCTTCATCGCACCGGGACCTTCAGCATGTGCTGGGGCGGTTTGAGGCCGAGTGCGACGCGGCAGGGATGAGAATCAGCACCTCCAAAACCGAGGCCATGGTTCTCCACCGGGAAAGGGTGGCGTGCCTTCTCCGGGTGGGTGGGGAAGTCCTGCCTCAGGTGGAGGAGTTCAAGTATCTCGGGATCTTGTTCACGAGTGAGGGAACGATGGAGCGGGAGATTGACAGATGGATCGGTGCAGCGTCCGCAGTTATGCGGTCGATGTACCGGACCGTCGTGGTGAAGAGGGAGCTGAGTCGAAAGGCAAAGCTCTCGATTTACCGGTCAATCTACGCACCTACCCTCACCTATGGTCATGAACTTTGGGTAGTGACCGAAAGGACAAGATGTTGGATACAGGCGGCCGAGATGAGTTTCCTCCTGAAGTGTTGCCCTCCAGTAGTTTTGACCTCTCAGTTGTGATCATTTTACTCCTCCTTGATACCATTCGAGCATATTTATCCAACCCAAATGCCATTTGGATATGTATACCCAGATGAGGTGGATCAATAGATGTTACTTATTTTTGTTATAGCTACAGCTTGATGGCATCTATGTGGAGGAGGTGGCAGATGATTGCTTCACTTTCGAAACATCACTGGATTTTTGCTGCCTGAGACTTCCACAGTTACATCAAGTTCTTGATAAACTCTCTCATTGTCCCATTGATGCAGTACAGCTCCAATGAATCCACTAACCATTAGATTTCTTACAGTTGATCCAGCCAATGCACAAGTTCATCTTGTAGCCAAGCATCTCTACGATTACAGTTACAGGTCTTGGTGATTGTTCCAGTAGATATTATTCACAGCACCACATTCACGTGTTCAAGCAGGTTTTCAGAAGGTAATCTCGTCTTGGTAAGTCTGGGTTTAAGAGGAATTTCTACAGCTTGAATTAGGTCAATTACCTTCCTTGGCTGATGTGATTTTAAAGGGGGGGATCCCCTCCAAGTCCTCAATTATTTCCAAGGCAATTGTTGATTTATTGCCATACCTGTTTTCCAGTACTCTGAATATGTCTTCAGCAGTGTTGTATGTTGACAGGTGCATATTTTCTCATCCACACTGTCAAGGAGTTGGAACTTCTTTACTTCCACTGAGCCAGTCAGCTCTCCCAGTTTTTGCAGGCTTTCCCAGTCTTTCTTCCATCTGTGGAAATTCCTCTTAAACCCAGTGAATCTGGGTAGACTACTCTTCTTTATTCCATCCCATTCCATTATTTGATTATCCCCATTTAAACCATCAAACTAAACCCATCTTCAAGGAAATAAAAACTTTGGATTAAGAAGATTTGAGTTGTCCTTTGCATCCTTCTACAATCGATCGAGCAGTTTTTCAAGTTTGGGCAGAGTTGTGGTCAGAAAAAAGGCATAACTTGACAGTAAGTGATCATGTTTGGTTCAAGCTACCCAGCTTCATAATGAACTTGCCTCTATGGTCAGCTGCCCCTGGTATTCAGGTTATCCGGGCATGATATAGAAGGAATATTTTATACAGGGTGATCCCTCTTGGCCCATCATCCTGGCTCCCTCTTGCTGTATCTTTTTTGTTGTATCTCAATCTCTAGTAGTGATATCAAGTTCTGTTTCAGGATGCTAAAAACAGTAAGCAACCAGGAACTTCTTGGTGAACTTAGATGTTGGATGTTCCAATAGCCCATTTCACATCAGTGTGCCCTAGTCCCCCAACGGCTGACATGGACCTTTTTAATCCAGGCCACGTCCAAGCCACCATGGTGTTACAATGTCTGTGCTCATAATTCAGTAGCTGAGGTTTGTAACTGGAGCCCAGATACAAAATCCCACCAAAGGAAGAGATTCAAACCTACACTCACCGGCCACTTTATTAGGTACACCTGTCCAACTGCTCGTTAACGCACATTTCTTATTAGCCAATCACATGGGAGCAACTCAATGCATTTATGCATGTAGACATGGTCAAGACAATCTGCTGCAGTTCAAACTGAGCATCAGAATGAGGAAGAACGGGGATTTAAGTGACTTTGAACATGGGATTGGTTGTTGGTGCCAGACGTGCTGGTATTCAGAAACGGCTGATCTACTTGGATTTTCACAGACACCCGTTTCTAGGGTTTACAGAGAATGGTCCTTAAAAGAGAAAATATCCAGTGAGTGGCAGTTCTGCCTTGTTGATGCCAGAAGTCAGAGGAGAATGTCCACACTGACTACGTTTACATGCAGTCAAAATTCGGGTTATTGCTAATATTCCGGTTACTGAAACATTGGGAATATTCCGTTTACATGGTAATTAATCATTCAGGATATCTGGATCAAACCAGCGATGCGTTGAGAACGTCATGACACAATTCCCGTCATTTCCACTTCTTCTTCCTGTATCCAAATTCAAAACAAATGCTGCTTCGCGCAACTTTTCTCTCACCTTCTTGTAAATCTTTTATCCCGGTACTTTCTACCGTCTACAAATGCAGAAATGTTCATATCCTTCATTACATTTATGAAGTGATTAGTCTCCTCCTGGTCTTGTGTTTCTCCGTGTTTATAAGAACTTCCTGGACTCAAAAGACCAGGATTCCTTGTGAACAGAACATGTGCAGAAAACAAATTCCTGTTCCGTTTGATGGGGATATTCTGTTTGGCGTTTACATGACCCAATATTCAGGTTTTAAAAGGAGTAACCCAGGGGTCATATTCGGGTTTTTAAAAACCTGAATATGAGCAAATTCGGGTTATTCAAAGGGGTTATTGATGTTTAAATGGCCGTGCAAAACCGGGTTATTGCTAATATTCGGGTTAGAAAAGGGTTATTGACTGTATGTAAACGCAGTCATTGGTTCCAGCTGATAGAAAGGCAACAGTAACTCAAACAACCACTCGGACTACAACAGCAGAAAACCACACCGGGTACAACTCCTGTCGGCTAGGAACAGGAAACTGATGCTACAATTTGCACAGGCTCACCAAAACTGGACAACAGAAGATTGGAAAAACGTTGCCTGGTCTGATGAGTCTCGGTTTCTGCTGCAACATTCAGATGGTTGGGTCAGAATTTGGCGTCAACAAGATGGAAGCATGGATCCATCCAGCCTTGTATCAACGGTTCAGGCTGGTGGTGGTGGTGGTGTCATGGTGGGGGGGATATTGTACTGGCACTACAGGTTGGACAGGTGTACCTAATAAAGTGGCCAGTGAGTGTATGTGTATGAGATAATGTAATACATGTAGGGGATTTTCTTCCTCAAATAATCAAGGAATTACCTAGAACAGGGGTCGGCAACCCAAAATGTTGAAAGAGCCATATTGGATCAAAAACACAAAAAACTAATATGTCTGGAGCCACAAAACATTAAGTCTTGTATAAGCCTTAGAATGAAGGCAACACATGCTGCATGTATCTATATTAGTTATAACTGGGGGGAGATTTTTTTTTTTCATTATGCACTTCGAGAAAAAAGTCAAAATGTTGAGAAAAAGTCAAAATTTCAAGAAAAAAGTTGAAATGTCGAGATTAATGTTGAATTACAATCTCGAGAAAAAAGTTGAGAAAAAAGTTGAAATGTCGAGAAAAATTACGAAATGTCGAGAAAAACGTTGAAATGTCGAGAAACAAGTCAAAATTTCGAGAAACAAGTCAAAATTTCGAGAAAAAAGTCAAAATTTCGAGATCAAAAAGGAAAGGAAAAAGGAAGAAAGAGAAAAAAATGAAAAAGAAAAAAAGGAGGAAAAAAGGGAAAAAAAATAAGAAAAAAGGAAAAAAAGAAGAAAAAAAGGAAAAAAAAGGTCAAACTTTTTTGAAAAATCTCCAGGAGCCACTAGGGCGGCGCTAAAGAGCCGCATGCGGCTCTAGAGCCGTGCGTTGCCGATCCCTGACCTAGAACATGGTATTTAAATTCTGTTCTGAAACCTGTTAACCAGGGCAGCACGGTGGCTTAGTGGTTAGCACTGTTGCCTCACAGCAAGAAGGTCCCCGGTCCGACTCCCAGGCCCGGCAAGGGCCTTTCTGTGTGGAGTTTGCATGTTCTCCCCATGCTTGCGTGGGTTTTCTCCGGGTACTCCGGCTTCCTCCCACAGTCCAAAAACATGCATATTAGGTTAATTGATGATTCTAAATTGCCCGTAGGTGTGAGCGTGAGTGTGGTTGTGAGCATGGTTTGTGTGTCTATATGTGGCCCTGTGATGGACTGGTGACCTGTCCAGGGTGTAACCCCTGCCTCTCACCTGAAATGAGCTGGGATAGGCTCCAGCAGACCCCTGTGACCCCGCAAGGGATAAAGCGGGTAAGATAATGAATGAATGAATGAACCTGTTAACCCAAATACTTGTGCAACTAGGTTAAGATTCTGGTGTTTTCTGACCTACAGCCAATCAACTTCATTTCAGAAGTAACACCAGGTGTTAGACGTTTGTGTTGGGAATTTAAAACAACATTTTTCATGAAGATTGATCATTTCGAGTTTAAAGTCGTATTCTGATAAAGTCCGGCCTTCAGCCGTTGTCTATAAGATGTTTTTATACAGGGATGTCAGTTATCAATGGATTTTGCAGAGCACACTTCACGGTCTAATACAATGTGTCATACAGTATTGGATGAACCAATCCTAAATACTTGTGGGGATGAGGCTTAATGAGTAGTTTGAAGAACAAATTAAATACAAAGCTGGCACAAGCTTCCAGGAGGATGTCGTACAAGACAGACTGAGAAGAGCCAGCTGATCATTGAGTTTCTAATCCTGTTGAACTCAGAACAGCAGGGGCCCAGAAACTGCAGAATTTCAGCTTGACCGGCAGGTCACCCTTACTTTACCAATGACATTCTGGTCCGTTTTGTGCATGCACCATTTAAAGTACGCAGCACATTAAACATGAAAGCATTGCTTATACATGCAACTGGACCAACATGGTAACGTGGACATTTTTACTGACCATAGACTTAAATATTGTTGGACAGATGAACTGCAGCGTCAGGTCATAGGCTTTCCAAAGAGCAGTTTTCCTGTCTCTTTTTCTTGTAATGCAGGGCGCCATATCGTAAACGGGAAAACAGGCACAGGCACAGGCACTGACTTGGACACAGCCATTATGTAAATCATTGTTAGCCATCGCCCCCAGCTCCGTCAGCCCAGTCACCATGAAGGAGCTGCTAATTACTACGTTAAGCTTCATAGCATAATGGTATCAAGCTATTGGCTAAGCAAACAAACAAAAAGCTTCGCCCCATAACATAAATACATTTGTTGCTTTATATTAATTCCTTTGCAGTGGTATTAGAGCCTTGTTGGATGTCAAATCTAGTAATGGAGATTAAAACTGTCTTTTGAATCAGCATTTAAGTAGGTTTATTTCTGATGCAAAGTTGCACATTTTAATATGGAATTCAATTGAGGTGAATCTATATAAAAAAAAACCTTTATGAATTAAGTCAACTAATTAAGTAGTCAACATTAAAAGTGGATTAAAAACACACTTGTGTTATAATATAATTTTGAACAATGTCCATTCTAATCTTTGTAAAACTCTTGACTAAATGTTTTGATCCACTTCAGTTATTGATGACCGTACAGGACTATTGTGATGAAGTTCTTTATTTTCTGTAATGCAATTACAAAAAACAAAAATGTCATACATTCTGGATTCATTACAAATCAACTGAAATATTGCAAGCCTATTATTTTAATATTGCTGATTATGGCTTACAGTTTAAGATTATTGAGATTTTGAGATAGGATATTTGAGTTTTCTTAAGCTGTAAGTCATGATCAGCAATATTAAAATAATAAAAGGCTTACAATATTTCAGTTGATTTGTAATGAATCCAGAATGTATGACATTTTTGCATTACAGAATAAAGGACTTTATCACAATATTCTAATTTTCTGAGACAGTCCTGTATATTGCTAAATCCACACAGCAGGATGGGCTTCAGAGAAAGTTCAGTGACACTGAAGAGAAAGCTACAGTTCACTTTGGCCAGGGTTACTGTTCACAAGCTAGTTATAAAGTCAAAGTTTATAGCCTACTGTTTCTATAATAATAATAATAAAAAAGTGATACATAGTGGCAAATAACTTTAACTGCTATTTCTATTACGAAATTTACAATAACAAATAAATATAAAAAAATATGCTACATAATAAAAACCATGATGCAAGATAGATACATAGATGAAAAAAAGATTGTGGAGCTTTGAAAAATCAGAAACGGCTAAATCTGGACCAGCAGGTCACACTCACTGAAAAATCGGAATCGGCCTAGAAAATTGCAGTTGGTGCAGTTCTACTCCATTTGCACGCAACCTTGTATAATTAGCACTTTGTCTTCTTGAAAATTGCTCTCTGGTTCAAACATGTACAGTTGAATTACCCCAATTATGGAACTGATAATTGTATGGCGTAGTGGAGACAGGACATGCTGGTGCCATCTGAAGATGGAGGAGATGGGGAGCACGGATTAGCATATTCATACCCAAGTCATTTCAACACCATAAAAGACACAAAGTACAAAATATCTCATTTCCAAAAATACAGATACATTTTCAGGAGATGAATAACTGCCAGAGTGGGACTTTAATTTACATTTTACACAGAATTTCTAATGGTTTTTCAAAGTTTTTGGAGACACGGTTGTAACAGTTAGACATGTACTGTATTACAATTAGGCTCATTTCCTAAGTTGTTGCAGTAATTATCTTGCACATATTTCACATCAAGACAAGAGGACTTCAGTCTTCTACCAGGAAAAATGAAATGTAATTGCTTTTAGCTCCAGAGTCGACACTAGTGTTTAAAAAAAAAAAGAGTTTTTATTGGTATCAACAATATCTGTTTTATGTCTTGTATGCAGTCAGCCGTACAATAAGAACGGAAATACTCACAAAGATCATAATCCTTTCTGCAATGATCGGTCAAAATTGAGCTTTGCAACCTGGGCCAAATATTGACCAGTATCTGGGAAGCAGCTAGTGTTTATCTAGATCGACTACTTTTCACTCACCAAGGTTGTGTATTTTGATGTTTGGCCTGACTGTGTAGTCAGGAGAGGTCTGACTGGAGTCATCGTCCCCCTGGGAGGCTGAGAAACACAAGATACAGAGAGACAGACATACATAGAAAATAAAGGGATAAAAGAAAAGAAAAACAGAAAAACAGAGAGTGAGGCATAGACGAAGACATTAAAATGACTAAACTGAGAAAGATGGGCATTTGAGGGAGCGTTAAATTGCAAACTGTTATTTTACAGCATGGCAGAGTTAGTATGTGTGTGGCTTGAAAAAACTGGTGAAATGTGCACTGAATCTAGACTGTGACCTGAAGATTAAAAGGATTTAGAGCTGGTGGGCAGAAATCATTATTACATTTACTATTCGTCCAGACACTGAATTATATTCAGTCTGCACTGCCAAACTACCCATGAATAAATGGTTTATATATATATATATATATATATATATATATATATATATATATATATATATATATATATATATATATATATATACATATATACACACACACACATATATATATATACACAGAGTGCGAAATACAGGGGGGTTCGGGGGGGTCGGACCCCCCCTATTAACCCCTGAGCCCCCCTGAAGGACTCAAAAGCCAAATTTAAGGGGGGTCTCAATGTTGTCAAAAAAATAAATAAATTAGGCTATATAATATATAATATATAATGATAATTTGATTGTCACTAATGGTCAATTAAATATGTTTAAGAGATCGCCATATCAAGTATTCACAATTCAAAACTTTTATTGGTTTAACACAAGTCCTGCACCTTTATGTATGCAAATTAGCCATGTGCGCCAGCACAGCGCAATGACTAGGCCGGCTGGTTGAGATGCCACAATAACATGGCTAAGCGGAAGCTAACTCAGAGTGTGTCACTTGCACACTTTGGGTTCACATCAAAAAAGGTGTCAGTAGCAGCCAGAGATGAGGAGAGAGACGATGTCACAACAGAGGGTCCCGTTCCTCTCCCACCCTCTGGTGAAGGAAGTGAAGTCGAGGCCGAGTGCTCCGGGGCAGATGCTACTGCGCCGCCCGGTGCTAGCAGTGACTTGCTTTAACTTAAGGTAAGAGGCCAGCCTGCTTAATATGGCCTGAACCCACCTGAGAGCTAATGTTTTTTTTAAATTATTGTTATTATTATTTTCCGTTATGGCCTGTTATGAGTGTGATTTGTGAATGTGTAAGCTGCGTGAACCCACCTGTTGAGAGCCATCATGTTTTTTATTTTTTTTATTTTGCGTGATCACCTGTTATGAGTGGAATTTGTGAATGTGTTCACACAGCTGTGTTAAAACATAATTTCCTGGATGGTTACATAACGCCAGTGTCCTATACCTGGCATTTATTCATTAAGTTCACTGTGCACCAGTGTGGTGCCAATTAATGTCTTTTATTTATTTTAATTATCAGATTTAATTTGTAAATAACATTCTGCATCGTAATGCACAATTTTGCCTCCTGTTAGTAAAACAACATGCATCTAAAATGGTTAAAAGCGTGTGTGTATTTGTCATAGGCTATAGTAGGCTGATTGTATTGGTTTATTGCATAGGGCCACACAACGCGAGTTAGGGACCCCCCCGAATATGGATGGGTATTTCGCACACTGTATATATATATAATTTGTTGAAGAGTAAATGTATGGGTTTTGTTTCTTGCAATCTAGCAATCTAAATATTTGTATTTGTGATGTTTAGTTTTAAGATAAAACTGACTTAACACAAACATATGCGGAGGCTTTTTACAAGCAGCCTGCAGCACACTGCTGTTCAAAAGTCATGAATATTCAAATGACTCTCACATTAGTGTCTTGTTCTCTAAAAGGTTAAGCTGGGCGACACAGCAGATGAAGCCAATAGCGCTTTTGATAGCAAGCTGGAAAAAAAAACAAAAAAAAAAACTTAATGCACATCTAAAAATACATGCACTGCACTCACATTAGACACATTTACACTGTACACACGGAGAGATAACACCACGTGCAGAGATCTGAGAGCCACACAGCGAGATGCACACAATCACAGATGCAAATGTTGACGTACGAGACACTTGGATAGATTAACAGTGACACGGGGATGTGTTAAGGTGATGTGTACACAGGGCCTGACTGGTCAGAGTGTGGGATGCATTAATGCTGACAAGGTTAGACGAGAGGGGGAGGCTTTCAGCGCTGGCTGGGCTGCCTGATCAAAGGCCTGCAGGGGAGAAAGCAGGCTAGCAGGGTAAAAATAACACACGCAACATACAGAGCAGCAGGCATCACAGAGCAGGAGAGAAGTCGTAGACAGAGGGGGGAGTGGAGAAGTGAGGGGGGGAGATGGGGAGGTAAAGAGTGACCCAGGGAAGGGAGGGCAAAGAGAGATGGATCTTGCAGCTGAATCTATTTTTTTTCCCTCTTTTACATCCTTTGTACATCTCCAGGAGAGCATGTCAGTGATGGCGTGTGAGAGAGAGAGGGATGAGGCATTACTGTTATAGCACTGAGACAGAGGATAACATTAAGCCATCACTATGAAAGCGCTGCTGCAATGGAAAAATAAAAGAATGCCATCATCAAAACCTGGCCAAGACAGCACAAAGCAGCAAAGCTTCTGACTGAGACCCAGCAGTAAGATCTTAGTTTTCTTTTTCTGTCCTTTTACACTGCAAAAACTCAACATCTTAACAGGAGTATTTGTTCTATTTCTAGTTAAAATGTGTCGTTTTTAGTAAAAAAACAATCTCATTACACTTAAAACAAGACTCATCACTGGAAAAAACAACAATTTTCACCTGTTTCAAGTAGATTTTCACTTAAAATAAGTAGAAAAATCTGCCAGTGGAACAAGATTTTTTTTGCTTGTAATAAGAAGATAAATCTTGTTCCACTGGCAGATTTTTCTACTTATTACAAGTGAAAATTTACTTGAAACAGGTGAAAATTGTCAAATAACAAGTTATTTTTTCCTTCCTTCCTCCTGCTTTCTCCTTCCTTCTTCCCTTCCTCCTTCCTTCCTTCCTTCCTTCCTTTCTCCCTTCCTTCTTTTCTCCCTTCCTTCTTTTCTCCCTTCCTTCTTTTCTCCCATCCTTCCTTCCTTCCTTTTTACTGCTCTCTCCCTCCTTCTTCCCTTCCTCTTTTCTTCCTTCCTTCCTTCCTTCTTTTCTCCCTTCCTTCCTTCCTTCCTCCTGCTTTCTCCTTCCTTCTTCCCTTCCTCCTTCCTTCCTTCCTTCCTTTCTCCCTTCCTTCTTTTATCCCATCCTCCCTTCCTTCCTTCCTTCCTTCCTTCCTTCCTTCCTTCCTTCCTTCCTTCCTTCCTTCCTTCCTTCCTTCCTTCCTTCCTTCCTTCCTTCCTTTTTCCTGCTCTCTCCCTCCTTCTTCCCTTCCTTCCTTCCTTCCTTCCTTCCTTCCTTCCTTCCTTCCTTCCTTCCTTCCTTCCTTCCTTCCTTCCTTCCTTCCTTCCTTCCTTCCTTCCTTCCTTCCTTCCTTCCTTCCTTCCTTCCTTCCTTCCTTCCTTCTTCCTTGACCCGAAGACAGCACAAGGGTTAAGTGTAATGAGATTTTTTGACTAAAAATGAGACATTTTAACTAGAAATAAGACAAATATTCCTGGTAAGATTTAGAGTTTCTGCAGCGTATCTCCCTGCCTCTTTGTCTTGGTGTGCTTGTGAGAAACAGAGAGTGGTGAGCGTAGTGGAAGAGAGTGTGAGTGAAGTGTCCTCACAAGTGGAGCAGCAGACGAAGACCCTGAGTCTCAGGCAGCTGCGGCCGTGGTGATGGGTGGGCGTGGCTGGAAACAGAGCAGAGAGAAAACACAAACATGTCAAACCTCTGCCCTCTGCAGGCGACACCGCCCTCAACCAGCTACGTCCTCCGGAGCAGAGCTTCCACAATCTATTAGCAACACCCACACACAGTCAATACATGTGGGTGGAGAAAAGTTTATTATAAATTCAGATCAACATTTTTTTTTAGCAGTTTCTAAGTTGCCTCAGACCGCTGATAATGCAGTTCAATGTCAAACCACCAGAGGTGTCAAGTAACAAAGTACAAATACTTCGTTACCTTACGCTTTATCTGACATTATTACTAGAAAACTTAAAACGTATAGGCCTACGCATTTTTTTCATAAATCCTGCCTCATGCTCCTTTAAGTAGAAATGTTGGTTATCTATACTTCACTGGAGTAATTATTTTTCAGACGACTTTTTACTTTTACTCCTTACATTTTCACACAATTATCTGTACTTTTTACTCCTTACATTTTAAAAACAGCCTCGTTACTCTATTTCATTTCGGCCTTTAAATAAAAACTATCCAGTTAAATTGCTCCGTCCGGATAGAGTGAATTTGGTTGTGGTTGGATGAGAAGTATAAACATAATACCATTCCGACACCCTATTGGTTTGTACGCGTCTGCTCTCTGAAACACATGTTAATGCTCAATAGTACACATATATGCTTCTTTAATATATTTACATTATACTAAGATACATTCATTTTCAATGGCTTTTGTCCTTAATGGCTTTTTACCCCTTACATTACTTTTACTTTTATACTTTAAGTAGTTTTGAAACCAGTACTTTTATACTTTTACTTGAGTAAAAAACTTGAGTTGATACTTCAACTTCTACAGGAGTATTTTTAAACTCTAGTATCTATACTTCTACCTGAGTAATGAATGAGTGAATACTTTTGACACCTGCAAACCACACGTGTCCCAAGCTCATTCAATTTATGAGTTTATCCATTTTCCTTGCCAGAATGTTTAGGGATGTAGATTTGACATTTCTAAGGGCTCCTTATGATCAATTTTTGATGTACGATATATTTATCAGTCATGCATCTTTTAGGCTTGTTGGACTGTCTGAGACCTCATTGTTGTGATTTTTTGACCATTACAATCCCTGTTGGCAATGAAAACAGATACGTACAGTTTTATGGGTTTAACCATGAATATCAGCAGAATGTACATTTTGTAGAAAATTAATATTTTAAGGAAATCATATACATAAGATAGAAATGTGAAGATAAAGGGCAAGGGGATGAATATTCAACAGTGGTTTCCGTTCTTTTTAATACTTAACGCAGTGCTTTTAGTCCAAATACTCCCAGTACTAGATCCTGCCTTGCTTCATCTTTGACATTTCTCAAGTTTACGTGGTCTTTGTTAATAGCATAATGTTTATATATCCCTCACTTTAAGACTTGTGGCATATTATATTCAACACAGGATCAAAGTGCTGTTGATTCCCCTGTTGCATCTTCTTTAAAGTACTTGAAAAATATGTGTTGCAAAATGTAAGTTGTTCATCAGGTCACACCAGATAAAGGATGTGCTTATGAAAACTGAAAAAAAAAAAAAAGAAATTCAGATCAAAATACTGGATGTGCTGAATCTCCGGGTTCTTTCAAACAATCACAATGAACTACAGTCAAAGATACTCTATAGAGATGATCACGCATTACCGTTTCTGCCAATGGTATGAAATGGTTTACACTTCCTGTCTCCTAAGTGGGCGTGGTCTTCCCTGGAACATACAACACTAGATACAGTCAAAGATACTCTACATTTATTTATTGAACGTCTCTGATACAGTACAACTTTAATATTTGCGCCTTATTTTCCCGCTCGTTTTTTTTATCTGCTACTTTAATGTCTGTTATCAAGCTGATATCAATCATCGGATCAGTCTAATATTCTTTTTTTCCCTTCCAAAAAGACTTCAATGACAACAATAACAGTATTATTAAGCAAAGAAGCAAGTTTTATTTTAATTTTAAATTTCAGTTTATCCGATGGGAAAACGACTTTGGCAGTTCTGCAGTGACCGACGACTCTGAATCTCTGAATCAGCACCATAGACATATATACATATACATATACATATACATATACATACGTATATATCTCTATGATCAGCAACACCAGAGAGGAGAGCTATGTATTATTATTATATTATTAGCTATGAGAGCCAAATCTCACTAGAGTGTGTTGCTCAGACAGAGACAGGTCTCAAACAAAGTTCATTTTCTCCTAATCTGTCGGTCTGAAAATTGCCATTTTGGTGTCAGAATGTTCAGAAGGTTTGTGGCTTTTGGAAAATGTTACCAATATTTACTTAGGTTACTATGGGGCGAAGGAATTGGTAATAATCTGTGCTCACGTTCACTTTTCCCATAGGACTCAATAGATTCAGGAGCTGCTGTTAGTCTCCTAAAGGGGCGGTGGGGAAACCCACGTGACACAGATACAGGAAACACAACCGGAGCGGGCTGTCTCGATTATAAAACGTCTCTGCTACAGTTTCCTGGTGTGACTCACAGATGTAGTAGTACTCCTGGCCCACGTTGAACTCGTAGCCCAGCGAGAAGGCGCTGTAACGCTGGAACTTCTCGGAGAACTTGATGGGGGCGTGGGGCGCGTGGGGCCGGTTGCACTCCCAGCGTTTGAAGCCCATCTGGGGGTCGCAGTAGCGGTAGCCGTGGTAGTTGACCATGTAGAGGATGTACTGCTCTGCGATGACGCGCTCTAGCGTCCCCCGCTGGCTGCTGTTGTAGTGGGGGCAGTAGATGTCCAGGTAGTCGTTGACGCTGACCTGCACCGTGTATCCCTCTGTTCGGAGCCTGGGGGGGAAATAGATAGTTCAGAAAAGGGGAATAAAGAATAAAAACTGAGAATTCAAGTTATATTTATCTATTTCAGTACTCTCTACAGACACGGCTCGGAACATTTAAGCTGCATCTGAGTTCCCATACCAGCATGGTATTCATGTGAGATTTCCTTTTAATAGTCTATGTCTAAAGCCTTAAAGTCCAGAAAGTGGATACTGTTTTATATGATATAACTGGATGCAACGGCTACAAACTATTTCTTGCAATTCAGTTTATAAGGGACACAAGAAGCATACTAGGCTGTTCATTTGTAATATTAATAAACCTTCAATTCAAGTTAAACTACAGGTTTAACTTGAATGTTTGATAAAGCTTTACAAAAATAGTTCATTTTTTGTTAATTTAGTGCATCATTATTGTAGATGGGTTACCCTGGCAACATGCTTCCAGCTATCAGCAAGACTTTCAGCAGGATGATGCATACTACATACACAACTGCATTAGGTGGATACTTCTTCACTCAGACAGTATATGACATTTTCTGGAGTCTAATCATTATTGTAAAGTTGCTAAGCAACCATATTCTAGGAAATCACTTCCCCCAGTCAAAAAGTAGTGCAAATTGTTGTTTTTATATTTTCAAACAACAAATAAGTTTACATTTTCAGAAATAAATAGTGAACCAAACCAACCCTTTCAGTGTCAATAAGTTCTTAAAAACCTAAACTAAAGTACATATATTGCTACAGAGCTATCTCCACAAAATCCCATCGTGAGCTGATAGAAAGCCAAAAATGTTTAGTTTCCATTCATATAAATTAGGAACCTTGAATAATAGCATATTTGACTGAAAATTAATGAATTTACAATTAAATTTCTAACAACCAACTAATGAATTAATCATTTTAACAAATTAAAAAAAGTCTTAAAGTCTTACTAAAGTCAGATTTAAGAGATTAACTGTTGCATCTTTTTCTTTCTTCTTCAAATAAAAATGCATGTTTTCTTATTAACTATCTCATGGTGAGAGCTTTAAGTCCTGCTGAGATGGGTAATCTGCAATTCTATGTTTCTCCCTGAGCCAGAGACTAGCAGGTCACTGAGAAGGAGATGCCGTCAGTGGTGTTGTATGTTCTGGCTTTAACTGGTCTGCACACGGTTCCTCTCATGGGTGAAGCTCCTTGGAGAACTGGACAGTCAGTACTAGAGTTGAGGGGGGATGAGGGGGGATGGCATCCCCCCTGAAATAAAAACAGTCAAAATCATCCTCCCTGTAAAACTGCCATCCCCCCTTTCCATCCCTTATGTCATTTCATCAATGAATGTGGTTTTACTGCTATTTCAACATTTAGAGTCATCACCAGAAAAATAACACCAGAAAAATAACTTATTTGACAATTTTCACCTGTTTCAAATAAATTTTCACTTGAAATAAGTAGAAAAATCTGCCAGTGGGACAAGATGTGTCTTCTTATTGCAAAAAAATCTTGTTCCACTGGCAGATTTTTCTACTTATTTCAAGTGAAAATCTACTTGAAACAGGTGAAAATTGTTGTTTTTTCCAGTGATGAGTCTTGTGTAATGAGATTTTTTTAACTAAAATGAGACATTTTAACTAGAAATAAGACTAATATTCTTGTTAAGATTTGAGTTTTTGCAGTGATCCATTTTACTTATCCTGTGAAGGACAGAGTCATATTGATAAGTTCAGAAAAGTGTTTTTTATTGTTGTGTTTTGATGTATTTGATGTAAGCCCAGTGGATATTTAAAGCTTACAGAAGGCTGCATTTAACTGCTGCTATGTCATTCCTGCAGTATTTCTGCAGGTGTTTTGGTCAGTGCTATTATTTGTAATATATTATATTATTTGTAATCAGCACAAATGATCTGTCCCCCATATGATAAAATCCACCATCCCCCCTGATTTTTTTTTACAACTCGAGTACTGTGGACAAGCAGGCTGTTAGAAACTAGAAGAGTCATTCCACAATGCACATGTGTGCATGTTCTTCTGTTGAAGTAATGCCACCAGTCTGTTTGACTTTAAACTCCTTACTGATACAACTGTGCATGGTACGACTGCAACTTCCATGCTGTGGCCTACAATTTTTATAATACTAAGTACATTTATTATGCAAGTTGCATAATCTGTAATTAGATAGGATTGAATAAGTTATTACAAATGATCCTGCAGTTGAGCTGAGGTGATGGGAAGTGCCATTGGCTGCAGTGAAGTGGAACATGCAGAAAACAGTTGTAATGACCCATCAGTACCATTAGGTGGGGGTATTGTGCTGCATTATATGTGCTGACGTCCATTTTATCCACAGCCCCCTCTCTCTCCGTTCTCTTGGTTGTTTTCTTGCACATTATCGGATACACACATAACCATCCGCTTATAACCATCCGTTATTGTACGGGCATCGTGAAAGCACAAAGTTCTCAGGCTAAGACAAGCACACCTACGAGTGGAAACTTTACCAGGTCAACACCCCGGAAAAAGAATTCAATTAGAATCCCATGACTGGCAGTGTCATAACCCCCTCAATTTCCCCTTTTTGTTTCATTTTCTGTGGTGTTACAACTGTTTCACCCTCCTCTCCATTCAGATATTCTCTCCCTCTTTCATTTCTTCCTCCTTTTTTCATTCACGCACATGCCGGGGCCGATGAATATCAATTCTCTTAACGGCTGTTCTTTAAGGGCCATCAGTCGTACTTCTGCTTTTCCACCTCAGCTGCTCGGTTGTGAGACGGCAGGCGTTTGTGTTGCAGTGTTGTGGGGAGAAACAATGCATCTATCCTTCAAAAGGCCTATATTTAGAGAGCGGTGCATGTGGTGCAGGAACGGAGAGAGGATGAGTTGGGGGAAGAACAGAGGGGGGTACAAAAAATACAAAAAAAAAGACAGGCAAAGAAAGACAGGTACAATGGTTGAGGGGGAGAGAGAGACATACTGTAAGATGAAAGTGTGAAAGAGAGTGTGTGCTGAATACTGAAAAGCGTGTTGAGGAGAATCCTGGATGGGAGAGGTGTGAAGCACGTCTGAGAAAGCTCTGCCGTAGAGGAAGGAGAGAGAAGGTTTGGGTGGAGAAAAAAAGCAGCTGGAAGTTGCTGCAAAGTGAGAGGATGTGCTGCTGGATGCCCAATAGCACTTTGCTGGTATATATTAATGAAAATCAGGACAGGGAATGAGCAGGGATGGGGATAGAGAATCGGTTCTTGTTCAGAACCGGTTCCCAGTGTTTCAATTCCTATGAATGAGGAAAACCTCTTAATTTTAAAAACATAATACTGGTTTCAGTTAAATTAAAGGTAAATGTACAGAAGAGGCTTCTGAAGTAGATGGTAATTGTTACTTAATTGTGAAATAATATGGCTTATTTGTTCACACAAGCTGTGATTAAAGACTACAGTCCAAAGTCTGTGGTTACTTCTCTAAATTGCTGGTTTGGTTAGACGTTTTAGCTTTGTATGCCAGTAAAGTCATTCTTTGGATATTATTATCCCTCCATCCATTTTCTATACCTGCTTCATCTTTCCCAGGGTCATAGAGCAAACTACGAGCAGTTACTGGCATTCAGGTAGTTTGTTTAGGTCCAATCCCAATACTCCCCCCACTTTTTTTCACTAGCCCTAAAAAAGAAGGGACAGATTTTAGGGCATTTGTAGTAATCTTCCCAGGGTTCTGTCCCAATACTCCCACTACTCCTACTTTCAGCACCACCACTAATCAGGAAGAGAGCCAAAAGCTGTTTTAATTTCAGCTGTAGCGCTGTTAATATGCCATTTTATTAAGTTTTAATATTTTTTCAGGCGTAAAAGTAACCGTTAAGATCCCCAACCTGGGCTCAGTTTATCCAAATAACGCCTGTTAAGAAATTTGACCTGATGTTTTCAGAGATGAGAAGAGCCGCCGGTCCGGGCGCAGCAGCAGCAACAGCCGGAGTACACACGTGATCGCCGGGTCAACCTGCGCCGTCGTCCCGGGGAGAAACCTGCAGCTCTGTGGAGAATTACTGCTGGCTGAAATAAATCATTTAGGAAGATAAATGTTGGTTTAATAGATGAAATCTAACAGTTGTAGCTACGCCTGTTAAGAAATTTGCTCTGAAAATTTGGAGATTTCTGCCTGCCGGCTCAGGAGCTGATTTATGGTTCCACGTTACACCAATGCAGAGCCTACGGCGTAGGGTACGGCGTACGGCGCGCGTCGCCGCGTAACATTGACGCAGAGCCTACGGCGTAGGGTACGTAACCTACGCCGTAGGCTCTGTGTTGGTGTAACGCAGAACCATAAATCAGCTTTATTCTGGCGTGATCTTCGGCAAACGGGCAAACGAGTGATTATGTACATTCACTGAGTGAATATTATGAAAGTAAAATATATATTTCTCGCTAGAAATGTAATCAAAACGCATTTTTATGCAGAAACTAACTCAAAATATTGATTTTATTCACTAAAAAATAAGAAATGTCCGCCATGTTTTTATTTTTGGATTCAGTCTGCAAATGACGACGAAAAGCATTCTGGGAAATTTTTCTGTCCCTAGTTCAGCTAGTCAGCATCGGAAAACACTTGCTCCGTAGGGGCAGATTCATAGCCACTACACTAGTTTTCGTCACTACCCCTAGGTGGAAAGAGGAATTGGGACACCACTACCCTCACGGGAACACGCAGAATTTAAGGGTAGGACCGAAAACGAGGGGTAGTGGGTGTATTGGGACAGGGCCTTAGAGTACCATTTCAGCCTGATCAACTACACCGACCGGACAGGAGGATCATTTGTTCAAAACAGAAACAAACATAGTAAGAGAAGCATTAGAAGAAAGGAAGAGGAGAAGGTAAGGTAGGCTATAGGAGAAAAAAGAAGTGAAGGAAAGAGTGGGACGGGAAGGCCGGGGGGTGCAGGAGAGAGGAAGAAGGGAGTCCCTGTTATATAAGCAGTCCACTTAGTGGTACAAGAGAAAAAAGGTTGCTGGGCAGAGAGGGATGGAGGGAGGCGAAGAAAAACAGAGGGAGGGGTGAGAAGAGATTTAATAACTTGAAGTGGAAAGAGGAAGGGTGAATGTTGAGGGGAGGAAGATGCATTGAAAGATGATGACAACAGAGCCAGGCACAGAGCGGGATGCAGCGACACAGTGCCCTCCTGGGATGAAAATACACGTGGAGAAAAAAAGACTGATGGCCTTTATTCACACGTTGCCTATTTTTTCCTGCAGCTCTTTTGCTTCTATCCAACTTTCCTCCCTCTCCTTCTGCTGGGGTTTTTGCTGTCTCATCATAATTTTGCTATGAGTGGGAGTGTAAAGCTAGTTAGTAAAGGCTGCACACAACACTGCCAGGGGAGGCAGATAGTCGGGGGGTTGGGAGGAGAGGCGTAAAGAGAATGGAAGGAACAAGAAAGGGGAGAAAGAGACAAAGATAGCGCCGCGGCACCTCTCACATGTGTGCTAAGAAGAGTCTTTGGAGAGTGCAGGGAGTCATAAATAACAATGACAAGGTACTGGAGACGCAGATAAACATAATGTGGACAGAAAGGGAACGTGTGAAGCAGCCACGGCACATTTATAATTCTTGAGCTGAACAATAAAATAAGCAACACAATGAATACTAAAAGCATTATTAATTACAGAAATGACATAACTGTTTTTTAAAAACAGAAATTCATTCATCCGCTTCATTTAGGATAATCTCTGCAGCGATCTGTTCTCTGACAGCATGCTGGTTGTTTTTCTGCCTTATTAAGAGTTTGCTAGAAGGCTGGAAGAATATAATGCTAATATAAGAACTTAAAAATCATCATATTCTGGCTGGCTTGTTGAAAATAGCTACGGGTACCTGAGTTTCCATCAGGAGTCACTTCTGTCCAGAGGTGGAGGGTACAGTATGTGAACTGTGAAGATGAGACTCAGAGCACCTTTTGTTAAAACTCCAGATGTTGGAGTTTTATTTTTGAGTTATTTATTTATTTGTTTTAACCGTAGATTAGGGATGGGCGTTATGGACTAAAAAATGTATCACGATAATTTCTGGCATTTATCCCGATAACGATAAAAATGACGATAAAAAAAATACCAATTCAACCTTTGTAACTATAAATCTATCACCACATTCAGTCTTTGGAGCCCCCAAAACACTGCTCTAAAAGATACTAAATGCTACTAAACTACACCAATTACATTGAATTAATAAAAACCAATTAAATGAGTTACACCTGTACTGCAAAACTGGAATGACTCAGATCCGCCATGTTTGTTACACAAAAACCTCATCAACGGGAATTTACCTTCCTTCCTTCCTTCCTTCCTTCCTTCCTTCCTTCCTTCCTTCCTTCCTTCCTTCCTTCCTTCCTTCCTTCCTTCCTTCCTTCCTTCCTTCCTTCCTTCCTTCCTTCCTTCCTGGCTCCTTCCTTCCTTCCTTCCTTCCTTCCTTCCTTCCTTTCTGGCTCCTTCCTTCCTTCCTTCCTTCCTTTCTGGCTCGCTCCTTCCTTCCTTCCTTCCTTCCTTCCTTCCTTCCTTCCTTCCTTCCTTCCTTCCTTCCTTCCTTCCTTCCTTCCTTCCTTCCTTCCTTCCTTCTGGCTCCTTCCTTCCTTCCTTCCTTTCTGGCTCCTTCCTTCCTTCCTTCCTTCCTTTCTGGCTCGCTCCTTCCTTCCTTCCTTCCTTCCTTCCTTCCTTCCTTCCTTCCTTCCTTCCTTCCTTCCTTCCTTCCTTCCTTCCTTCCTTCCTTCCTTCCTTCCTTCCTTCTGGCTCCTTCCTTCCTTCCTTCCTTTCTGGCTCCTTCCTTCCTTCCTTCCTTCCTTCCTTCCTTCCTTCCTTCCTTCCTTCCTTCCTTCCTTCCTTCCTTCCTTCCTTCCTTCCTTCCTTCCTTCCTTCCTTCCTTCCTTCCTTCCTTTCTGGCTCGCTCCTTCCTTCCTTCCTTCCTTCCTTCCTTCCTTCCTTCCTTCCTTCCTTCCTTCCTTCCTTCCTTCCTTCCTTCCTTCCTTCCTTCCTTTCTGGCTCCTTCCTTCCTTCCTTCCTTCCTTCCTTCCTTCTTTCCTTCCTTCCTTCCTTCCTTCCCTCCTTCCTTCCTTCCTTCCTTCACGTACGTTGTGCGTCGATTTAACACAGAACCATAAATCCGGCTTTTTACACAAAAACGTCATTAACATGAATTTATCGTTTTTACCGCGAGATGACAAATTCTTACCGTGGGGAATTTTTTTGACGGTATATCGTGAACGGTAAAATATCACCCATTCCTACCGTAGATCTGCATATTTGTAAGATTCAGATATGGAAGTAGCTTAAAAGCTGAATAACTGATTTCATCAGCATTTTGATGAGGAGCAATTAAGCCCATCCGTTAATTGATTTTGGATGTTGGAGCTGAAGCAAATGCTTCAGTCCAATTTGATGCGTGGACAATCGGATCAGTTGTCAAAAAAAGCCAAAGTCATATCAGATGATCACGTCAAAGTAACTCATAGCAATAAGTCAACCTGTGAGACTGACTGTCCACAAGGTCCAATGTTTCTAGGTTTCCAATTCATTCAGTAAGTAAGATGCTGTAACTGTATCTACTGTAGGAGAGAAGAGTGAAACAAAGATCCCACAGGCAGGTGGTAAAATCCAAGATTTATGTTTTATGACAGCGGGAGATCAACTCACAAACAATCAGTCTGAACAAAACAACTACATCCTAGGCCTCAGTGCACCGGGACGGAGATTTAAACTGTCTACATAAGGAGTTCCACAAAGCCAGGCTCTCTTTAAGAGAGTCGGATTTAGAAATGTGAAACCGAGATCTGGGATAATTCTGGAAGTAAATGTGTCACTAGGATTTGAATTAAAAATGCCACTGAAAATGTCATGTTGTATGTTTGTATGTACTTTTTCAGTGTTAAAATATACTCAGACTACATTTTTACCTAAAAAAAATGAAGTGTATGTCATTTATTTTCACTACAAGCTAGAAGTTCATGTTATTTCAAATTTATAATATTTGCAATAGCTGTTTTTCAGTTAAGCTTCGGCATATAAAGAAAATCCTTTAAAAATTCGCAATATCTTCAGTCTCCTGCGATTCAACTGGCTCAATTTCACCGTCTGAAATTCAGCATCTAAAGTCAGTGTAAAAAAGGCTGGGTTACTTTAGGATGTCTGAATCCAACACGAGTCCGTCCAGTTATGCTTTTTCACATGAAGCTTGTGGCGCTCATGTTGAAGGAAAACCAGCATCTCTGAGACGGTCATGGAAGCACATTCAATGTGATATATCATCTTACATCTTACAGCAGCAATTAATCATTCAATACACAGTGCTGTAATCAATGTTCTCTCCCCTCTCCTGTCCTGATCATGTGATCAGGGTGAAGCTGACGACGTGATTTCTGACTGATTGGGAGTGGAAATGATGGCATTCTTTACATTTTTATTTCACTAAATTACATTATTTAATTAATAATTACAGTTTATGCCAGACAAGAAGCAGATGTGACCTTCAACCAAGAGTTGCAGTTGTTAGTTGAAATCAGTGTTGCCGACCTTACGACCCTCACAATACAGTATTTAGAGTTTTCAGACGCCTCTACCAAGATTTTATTAAAAAAAAAAACAGCTACAACCAACACATCTAGCAACTTTTTCTGTCATCATTGTAGACTAACTGGAAGGCTTGTATTTTCCTCACTGTTCTTAGCGAGCAGCCTGTACTGCTGTGCCCCCCCCCCCCCCGGTACCAAAGCGCTCAGTTCTCCAGTAGCAGGTTTCAACGCTGGCTGATCTTGCAGTCGCCCAGCGCCATTGAATAATACCTAACAATAATCATTAATACATCATTCTAATTAATGTACCAATTAGAATTAAAGCTGCAAGCAGCGATGAACGGGCCCTCGCGCGTGCAATTTTCACCCATAAAGATTAAGGACTCAAAACTAAGTCCTATGACACCACCCATGACTCTTTATGCCAAACCATTCAAAAAATATGGCAGAAAATAGGATCAAATATTGACCAATCAGAAGAAGGGGTGTGGCTAATTTGCACCAATTAAGGTGAAGGAGTCAAAACCGAGTCCGATGACACCACCACGACTCTCTATGTCAAACCATTCAAAAGTTATGGCAGAAAGTAGGAACTATCAAATATGTACCAATCAGATGAAGGGGGGTGCGCTTTTTGGCGTCTAGCGTCGCCACGGTAACGCTTTTGACTGAGAAAAGTAATGTGCGTCATCACAGGATGGAGACGCACATTTTGATGTATAACACACCTGGGTGCATGTTACGGTTCGGGCCGCATTAACGGCCGAAGAAATGGCATAAATTGTGCTAAAATTACACAATTAATTCAAAATGGCCGACTTCCTGTTCGGTTGTAAAAGTTGCGACATGATACAGGTGTGTACCGATTCTCGTGCATGTACGTCAAACCGTATTGTGGGGCTTGAGGCACAAAGTTTTCTAGGGGGCGCTGTTGAGCCATTAGGCCACGCCCATTAATACAAACCATGAAATATCACATTTTTTGCCAGGCCTGGCTTGTGTGCAAAATTTGGTGAATTTTGGGGCACGTTTAGGGGGAAAAAAAGGCCCTCATTTCGTCAGAAAAATAAATACAATAGGGCCTTCGCACTGTGAGTTCTCGGGCCCTAATAAATATTCAATGGTGCTGCACTGACACAGTCAGGACAAAGGAGGAGGGTTGGAATTGTGACGTAAAAAAAACAAAAAATCCATTAAGTTTTAAACATATTTACTGTTGAGTGTTTTGAACTCCCTTTTTCTCTCTCCCATGACTTCGTCTCTCCTACAGCATCCGTTGCAATAACATACAAACTGCAAAGCCAGTAGCTATTGTCCTTACTGAGGAGTTGGCAACACTGGCTGATGTAAACGCTGTGCAAACTTGAAGCAGGCGACTCGGTATTTCAGAAATGTCTGCAATTTAGAAATATTTCATATTTCGACTGAACGCAGAGCAACTGCAGCTTCTACTGTTTGCAGGTTGGAAATTGGCTGTTTTTCAGTGTCGGATTGGGACTGTTGGTACCTGCAGATGCTCAAAATCAAACTAGGGAGCAAAAGAAAATAATTGTGATCAGGACATGCCTAGTCAGAAGAGACAGGAAGGCACAGAAATAATTGTAACAGCTGGACTGGTAGCATGGCTACGATGAACTAACACTGGGGGACAGGGCGGCCGAGCTGACATGGTGAGCAGCAGTAATCAGTCACTGGTGTGTGTAATCAGTGTAGCTGAAGCAGACGAGCAATCAGGAAACATGCAGCAGGAGGAGGTGGAGAGGACAGCCGAGTGACAACAACAAGAAAATAAGGCAGCATGTGGATGAAATTAGTCACATGTTTTCATACAATCCAGTATGGAAGTCATTTGTTGTATTTCCAGACGAAGGACATCAGGATGACTATTATGCCCTTTCTTCTCTTTCTTTAAAAAAAAAAAAATCATGGTTACACAAGTACAAATTCTGTACATCCAGCTTGTAAAGCTTAAAGGGGACCTATTATGGCATCTAATCCCTATTTTAAACAGGCCTTGAATGTCTTAAAAACAAGATTTTGATTGTTTTTGCTAAATAAATTAGAAATTCAGCCTCTGAGCCATGTCTTTATCTTCCCATTCTCTAACCTCATTATCTATGCGGGATTCTGGGTGGGCGGGGCTATGATAATGAGGCTCTGTGCTGATTGGCTGCCTGAATGACGCGATACACCGCTACGAAAAAATGGTGGAAGCTCCGGCCGGCGGAGTTATACCGTGTCATAACTGCATGCGAGCGTCAGCGACAAAATCAATTCCATTGCTTTATTTTCTATTGACTGTCCTAACTGGCGGGCGTTTTGAGCTAAACATTTGTCGGACACCCTGCTTCTATTTTCTTACTGTGGCTCACGTTGAAAGCCGGTTGAAAGCGCTGTAGGAAACAGTCATGGATGAGGAACGGCTGATCCAGTTAGTTGAAATGAGAAGTTATCTCTATGATTCCTCCTCATTTCACTACAAAAACCTCAATAAAGTGGCAGCTGGCTGGAGGGAGATGGACAGAGAGCGTCCGATGCATGGATGTATTAAATTAACTTAATTTCAATGAAAGTTGCTCGCCTGGCGCATAAGCCGAAAAAAGTTCCTGACTTCCGGGTTTACTTCCGCGTTATGGGGCCCATAGAGCATGCGCATTTGAGTCACCTCCCATGATGCTCTGGGGCAACATCAATGGCACCGACACGGCTGTGACGTCACGCCCAGAAAGAGACTTTTCTTTGACTTTTCTGGCCGTTAGAAAACCTTTTTGACGGATATAAAGTAAAAATATAGAATACAAAGATTAGTAATTGCCGGTGATTACAGCTGGAGGTTCCTGTGAACAGTTTTAGAGGCTTCTCTTTTATTATTGCGGTCTATGGGAAAAAAGCTTTCTGGGCCCCATGGGATTTTTTGTTGCAGTACCGCGGCTGGCCACTGGGAAAAATCGGCGTGCCTTCTGAGTGCGAGACCGGGGGCTGGTCCGATGTCACGCAGTGCTACGCGATAGTCGGACGCTCATGCAGTTGCACGGTTTTATAGTTGTGGGCGTGGTTTGCATTTTGGTTACGTAATGAAAATGCGCCGAATCTGAACAGCTCGTAGATCCACATCACACTGGACAGCTCATCCGGGCGGCTGTACAGACACTGCAGAATTTGGTTGCTTTCCTCCTTCTCTGAGTTGGCAGGCTGAGGGGAGACCACTTTATATATGTTAAAGCAAGAAAAAACCTGGTTTTCATAATAGGTCCCCTTTAACAAATGTCGCTACAACCTTATAAACAGCTGTCTTTTAGAAATTAAGAAAGGTTTAATTAGTTCACAATGGTTTTTAAAAACAAATTTCAGTCAATTGTTATGAGAGAAAGACCAAAGTTTCCCAGTGAATCACCATGGTGGCCCATGTTTTAAATCCGAACGGCAAACGAATGAGGGCATTCATCCAATTCAGTGCAGCTGGATTGATTTCCTGTTTCAGTGAAGGAGAGCCCCGATCAACCAGATTCTAACGTCACACTGTTGAGCGTTCCCCCCGTCAAGCATCCGCTGCCAGAAAGCTCTGCAACAACTTACAGTTTGTCCAAATACAGTCCGGTGGAAATGATTTACCCTGTGACAGAAGAAGAGCTTCAGTTGAGAAATAGAGATTTTTGTTTTTCACAAAATCGAACACCAAAAAGAAAAGTTAATCCATGGGAGTGGAAGGTGAGAATCAACTATGATTATTTTCCCCTACTTAATAAGGTGAGGGTAATTTATTTTTCTTTCCACAAGAATGATGTCAATCATATTTTGTTTTGCTCTATTGAGCCTAAAACTAAAACCCCACGGTCCTCCAGGTGCTCTGTCACGTATGTATATTAATATTGCTAGACTGCATGAAATAAAAAGCGAAACCAAGACTGTTACTGACTTTCAAAAGGAAAATATTGAAACATTGACAAATGCCTGTGAGAAGCTTAAAACACAGCGAAGACTTTTCTTACAGTCAGAGTTTGGAGCTGTTTGTTGAGCTAAAAGTTTGTGCTACATGAGTGCCAGAGGCTTCAACTCGTTTAAAAGAAATACAGAAAAGCAGCTTTTGAGTCCAGCTTTGCAGAGGAAGAGTAATAACTTGAGACTATACGAAGCACTTAATGCTCTTGATAGGTAATAATTCTGATAGGCACTGCAGGAAATAAAATTAAACCTCTATTATCCCCTCTAAATACGCATTTGAACAATGTTACACCACTGGAAAATACCAATGTCACGTGAAACCCGAACACCACTTTTAAAGCCTTTCTAAAGCTTTTCATTCGCCGTAAATATAATAGTTTTCAAAACCGTGCTTTATAGGGTCAGATTATCTCTCCAAATGCAATTTTCTTGCAGTAGCATCCAATTTTTTCCACTTCTGTCTGGATTATATGCTTCTATATTTACAAAAGCAATTATGAACAATGTTATTTTAAGTTTAAAAAAAAAAGGGGCAAAATATACTCTGCGTGATTTAATTTGAAAGCTCTGACTTTCTCAATAAATTCCCAGACTACTTTTTTTACTGAGAGATGCACTTAGCGTTTTAGCAGCTTCTTTCAGTACAGATGAGGTCAGCATGACATCACTGTTGATGACCTTAAAAACGCTCTCCGGGGTAATCAACATCGGCCTCATCAGGAAGATAAACTTTCAGTGCATGAGACTTAAATGGTTTTCACAAATTGTCTGTTTACTGCCGCTAAGACTGCTCCAATCAAGTCCCTTGATGGTGACAAACTACACTCTGCCGTATTCCTCTGTACATCAGCACCAAAACTCATTACTTGTGAATGCACACATGCACACCAAAGACAGACGCAGCCACTCAGGCTCACGTCTCCCGTGAATTGCCAGTGATTGAGTTAACGTCGCAATTAAGGGCCTAGTTTACAATGTTTCGATCCAAAATGGAGGATTGAGGGGGAAACAAGTGCTGAGCCAGGCTCCAGGAAGAAGCCAATAATGCAACTCTGTTCAATTACTGCTATTCTTCCCTCCACCCCCTCTGTCCATCCCTCCTTCAGACAGATTGAGGACATTACTAGGGATGCACTGATTGCCGACCGGCAATTGTAGTTGGTCAATTTTCTGCTTGACCAGCAGATCAGAAACCAGAACTTTTCTTTTTTCTCCTCCCTCCCTCTTGGTGATTCTGCGTCGCAGCTCCCCTCGTATGTATCCGTACGGAAGAGTATTAGGGCCAGGCAGGAGAGAAATAAAAATAATATTTTAGAGGAGGAAGATTTTTTTTTCATTATGCACTTCGAGAAAAAAGTCAAAATGTTGAGAAAAAAGTAAAAATTTCGTGAATAAAGTCGAAATGTTGAGAAAAAAGTAGAAATGTTGAGAAAAAAGTCGAAATTTTAAGAAAAAAGTCGAGATTAATGTTGAAATACAATTTCGAGAAAAAAGTCGAAATGTCGAGAATATTGTTGAACTACAATTTCAAGAAAAAAGTTGAAATGTCGAGAAAAAAGTCGAAATGTTGAGAAAAAAAGTAAAAATTTCGTGAATAAAGTCGAAATGTTGAGAAAAAAGTAGAAATTAATGTTGAAATACAATTTCGAGAAAAAAGTCGAAATGTCGAAAAAAAGTCGAAATGTCGAGAAAAAAGTCGAAATGTTAATAAAAAAGGCGAAATTTCGACTTTATTTACGAAATTTCGACTTTTTTCTCGAAATTGTATTTCAACATTAATCTCGACATTCCGACTTTTTTCTCGACATTGCGTCTTTTTTCTCGAAGTGCACAATAAAAAAAAAATCTTTCAAATTTTTTTTCTCTTACCTGGCCTTCATAAACGCCTGCCACCAAAACAGGTGTTTAAGCTCAACTGTCTCTGTAGAAGATGTTATCACAATCACCGAGATTGTTTTTCTCCACTCCTTGTGATATCTTGTTTGGTTTTTGTTCCATTTGAAACTACAACACAACCTGCTGCAGTAGCATAAATTATTGTTTCTTTATCATTTCCTGGGTACTGTGTCATAAGGCTGTCTCATAAAAGGCCTCTCTGCTTGAATAAATGTAAAAAACACATCTGCTGATTTTTCCAATCTCCCCTTTTTTTTATCCTCCCTGAGAGTGTGGTTTCATTTCTTTGACAGCTTACTTTTTGTGACCTTCAATGTGATTGGACCAGTGACCTGGAGCACTTTGTCACTTTTTTTTTTTTTTTCCTGTGACAGACAATGTCCTGTTAACTTGCAGCTGTTTAAAGTTATTTGTATTCAATTCTTCAATTTTGTGTGCTGTTAATTATCATTTATAGAAAAAAACAGTTGGAAGGCAAAACTGTTATCAGCCAATCAGTGCAATCAGTTTAGCAGAAAATATTAATTATTCACACACACACACACACACACACACACACACACACACACACACACACACACACACACACACACACACACACACACACACACACACACACACACTGTGGATATTCTTCATTTCAAAAGCCTTGTCATATTTTTGTTGTCCTTTTATATATTCAGGGTAGGGATGGGTGGTATGGACTAAAAAATGTATCACGATAATTTCTGGCATTTATCCCGATAACGATAAAAATGACGATAAAAAAAATACCAATTCAACTCCACCTTTTTTAACTATAAATCTATCACCACATTCAGTCTTTGGAGCCCCCAAATCACTGCTCTAAAAGATACTAAATACTACTAAACTACACCAATTACATTTAAAAAAAACAATTAAATGAGTTACACCTGTACTGCAAAACTGGAATGACTCAGATCCTCCATGTTTGTTACACAAAAACCTTATCAACGGGAATTTATCTTTCTTTCTTTCTTTCTTTCTTTCTTTCTTTCTTTCTTTCTTTCTTTCTTTCTTTCTTTCTTTCTTTCTTTCTTTCTTTCTTTCTTTCTTTCTTTCTTTCTTTCTTTCTTTCTTTCTTTCTTTCTTTTCAGGCTCATTTCCTTCCTTCCTTCCTTCCTTCCTTCCTTCCTTCCTTCCTTCCTTCCTTCCTTCCTTCCTTCCTTCCTTCCTTCCTTCCTTCCTTCCTTCCTTCCTTCCTTCCTTCCTTCCTTCCTTCCTGGCTCCTTCCTTCCTTCCTTCCTTCCTGGCTCCTTCCTTCCTTCCTTCCTTCCTTCCTTCCTTCCTTCCTTCCTTCCTTCCTTCCTTCCTTCCTGGCTAATTTCCTTCCTTCCTTCCTTCCTTCCTTCCTTCCTTCCTTCCTTCCTTCCTTCCTTCCTTCCTTCCTTCCTTCCTTCCTTCCTTCCTGGCTAATTTCCTTCCTTCCTTCCTTCCTTCCTTCCTTCCTTCCTTCCTTCCTTCCTTCCTTCCTTCCTTCCTTCCTTCCTTCCTTCCTTCCTGGCTCCTTCCTTCCTTCCTTCCTTCCTGGCTCCTTCCTTCCTTCCTTCCTTCCTTCCTTCCTTCCTTCCTTCCTTCCTTCCTTCCTGGCTAATTTCCTTCCTTCCTTCCTTCCTTCCTTCCTTCCTTCCTTCCTTCCTTCCTTCCTTCCTTCCTTCCTTCCTTCCTTCCTTCCTTCCTTCCTTCCTTCCTGGCTAATTTCCTTCCTTCCTTCCTTCCTTCCTTCCTTCCTTCCTTCCTTCCTTCCTTCCTTCCTTCCTTCCTTCCTTCCTTCCTTCCTTCCTTCCTTCCTTCCTTCCTTCCTTCCTTCCTTCCTTCCTTCCTTCCTTCCTTCCTTCCTCCACGTACGTTGAGCGTGGATTTAACGTAGAACCATAAATCAGTTTTACACAAAAACATCATCAATGGGAATTTATCATTTTTACCGCGAGATGACAAATTCTTACCGTGGGGATTTTTTTTGACGGTATATCGTGAACGGTAAAATATCACCCATTCCTAATTCAGGGATGGGTTTTGCCCTTTTTCTTTTGAAAATCCTTTTACGTGAATACATTATCTCATACATTTGTAACGTATACAATATCTACAACTCTGATCAAAGCGCAGGGTGTCCACTTCTTGATCCCAATTATCACAATAGCTTACAATATATTACTGGTTATTTAACTGTCAAATAAAAGTCTCACTCGAGAATATTTAACAGAAATTCTCCTCTCAAACCAAACGAATCACTTTAACAGTACAGTACTTTATTGATTCTAAACCAATCAGGAGCCAGCCTTTCTGTTTGATTGACCCTGTGGACTCAGTAAACTCTGTTATCTCTCATAGGTTTGTTTTCCAGTGCCAACCAAACCTACTTTGAACCAATGAATTAATCATTACTTGGCATTTGGGATTTGATATGAAACACACCCAAAACTACTTAGAAACACTCTGTTTTGTTACTGTGAAATGCAAAAGCTTTCAGAGCAGTTATGGTAAGAAACACATGAATGTTGAAAAACAGAGATTAAGAATCCCATTTGATAAGAATTTAAAATCTAAATGTCAACAACATAACCTGATAGCACTTGCCTTTGGATTTCTCCACAGTGGGATGATCATTTGACAACAGCCACGGACACTTTCTAAACTCACATAATCGTTTCAGTTCAAAACCAGACATGCACTAAGCAACGTTTTTGAGATCCAGTCAGATTGTGATGTTAAACCTCCCGACGGCTGATCCTGATTCCAATATCAGAATGGGAGTGGCTGCTGTCTGTGTCAAATGGAATATTTGCAATGAAAGTGCACAATTTACAAAAGAAGAAAGGAAAACCTACCATTATCCCACCATTTAAAAAAACAAAAACAAAAAACAAAAAAACTACAGCACATCAGCATGAATAAAAGTATAGCAATTGCAACAGTTAAAAACATAAAGGTTTGACAGTTACCGTATTATCTGGACTATAAGCCGCACCTGCATATAAGCCGGATCCGCTCTATTTTACAAAAAAGATATGCAAGCCGCAGATATTTATGTTGTTAGATTAGATATTTACTACATGTACAGAAGGATTTTGAACTGTAAATGATGTACATGTTTGTACCTAAATAGATCCTTTCCTAACAGTGTCTTTTAACACGGCAGCAACTTTGCTGATTAAAACGGGACAGAACCAAGATAAAATAACCGGTATTTATTTATCTATTTATCTGTTTGAAATCTGCTTCTACCTGCTTCTATCTGCTAAAGAAGAAGTAGTGTATTCTTCTTTGCATTTATTTTGTCTTAGTTTTGATTCTAATTCCGGTTAGAGCGCCCCGAGAGGTGGAAGAAAAATCCACAGATTAGCTGCACCTTTGTATAAACCGCACGGTTGAAAACCTATGAAAAAGTAGCGGCTTATAGTCCAGAAAATACAGTATTTTTGATAAGAGTCATCATTCTGATATCCAATCAGTGAATGACATTGGTACCAATATTGGATTGGATCTCTTTTTTCAAAACCTTATGTCTGGACACGAAATCCTCCAACATGAATATTAGATACCACATAAACATACAACTATCAGGAAAGCAGTTACATCAAGCCTTAAACTGATCAGAACTAAAGTCCGAGGCCATTTTGGAAATTGAACACTATATTACTCGTTCTGAATTTGGCAAACAACAATTGTGCTAGCTACAGTGTGTGAGAAAAACCCCAATGATTTATTATATCCGGAAAAATTACAATTACAATGAACTTTTTTTGAATGCACACACATATATTGAAAATATAACCTGTATGTCTCTATGCTGTGTAACTTTTTCTATGTCAGTAGCCGAGCTTATGTATCTTGTTAGGCTGTTCCCCTCACAGTTGAGGTGTGTAAAAGCAGGGACATAATTCTTATTCAGAAAATAAATAAATAGAATACAGGCAAAAAGCCAGAACGGGCCATGAAAACACTGCAGTGTAAAAGCAGTGAGTAGAACAATGAACCAGCAGGAAAGGAAACACATTTAAGACGATATATGGATACAAGAGCGGGGGGAACAATCAGGGAAGACGAGACACGGAGGAAGGAATAACATGGGAGAAACAAAAACAACACTAGAAACCAGAATTATACACCAATGAAATTAACAAGGTACGGAGACAAAAACACCTACAACCAACAGAAACCCAAGATTATGAAAAATAACTGACCTAGACTCCGTTTTAGAACTGATCCTTATATAACAGGAGGTTTCCAGCTTGAGGGTTCACAACATGATCCATAACATCATAAGTTAAAAAAATATAACTTCCAGATCTGATGCATGAGCCACATCAGAGATGATGATATTTTCGCTTAATTTTAGGGATGTGCCTTCAAATATTTTCATTTATTAGAAAAATTCTATAACATGTCGGCATACATACATACATAGATACATACAAAATATCACAGGTTTAAATACAAGAAGAACCTGATAGTAAAAGGGAAATTATTTTGTACGACGGAGTATTAGGGCCAAACTAAGACAAAAGAAAATAGGAAATTACGAGAATAAAGTCATAATATAATGAGAATAAAATCGTAAAATTACCAGAATAAAGTCATAATGTTGCGAGAATAAAGTCGTTATAGAATAAAGTCGTAATATTATGAGAATATAGTCGTAACATTACGAGAATAAAGTCGTCATATTACGAGAATAAAGTCGTAACATTACGAGAATAAAGTCGTAATTTATAAGAATAAGGTAGTAATATTACAAGAATAAAGTGGTAATTTATGAGAATAAAGTTGTAATATTAGAAGAATAAAGTGGTAATTTATGAGAACTCTAACAGGAAGAGTCTGTTAAAATGTTGAATATTGAGCATCTTGTGAAGTTATATTTATATATTTATAATATATTTAATATTACGATTTTATTCTCGTAATATTATGACTTTATTCTCGTAATATTACGACTTTATTTTCGCAACATTATGATTTTATTCTCGTAATTTCCTTTTTTCTTTTTTTTCTTAGTTTGGTCCTAATACTCGTCGTAATTTTGAAAATGGAGGAACAGAGTAAATTTAAATTGTAATACATCTTAAAAAAAAAAAAAAAAAATTCTATGTAGTGAGCTGCTCAATACTTTCTAAATATTCACAGAGGATATTCAAATATCAAAGGAAATAGGCTTGCAGACGAGACAGTTGAGTATTAAATTATGGCTCTTCTTCCAGCTGGACTTTTCACATAAGATAAATGTCAGGGGCCAGTAGATGTCTTATCTTTGCTTGTACTGCAGTGAATGCTTCCACAGGCCATTTGGGTAGTGAGGACTTCTCTTTGCTCATCCCGCTACGAGGATAAAAGGGGGATGGTTTTCAGAGCTGATCTCTGCAGTAGCGATGGGAATGAAGGCACTGCCAAGATTCAGCCAAATAATCATTTTACCTCTCCTTTAAGTGTCATGCTCAAACTCTCACCAGATGAGACCTGGCCTCCTCAAACCCATTAAAGGGCCTGATTTGACATATTAATAAGATTAACAGCTTGACATACAACCACTTACCGAAACATCTTACTACGGATTGCAAAATAAAACAGAGAGAGAGAGAGAAATGGCTTTCACTGACAGGTCGTACATCTATAATTTATAATAAGGCCAGGTTTAACTTCAATAACAAGTGGAGATAGTCAAATCTCCTCTTATGTTTTTGTATCTTTTTGTATTCAGCTTTTCGAACTTCAACATTTTGTTACAAGACCATTTAAAGATTAGTTAAAGAGCTTGATTTAGGAAATTATGTTTGGCAGAGTTGCAGCCTTGTCACTAATTTAACTTAAGTGAGCACTCACATCTACAAATTAAACTAGTTGTGTTAATGAGAAAAACTGGGATTCTGAGTGGCTAAAATAACCACAGCATTTTGTTTGTTCAATACAAATATCTGTTACTGCTGAAATTTTAATTATAAGGTCAACTGAACTAACACAAACAAAAACAGTTAGATGGTACGGTGGCTGACGAGGGCCAAACGCACTGCAACGGCCTAATGCGTCTCAGTTCAGGAAAACGGCTTCAAGTACAGAAACGATTCAAATTCACAAACTCAAAACGAGGTACAAAAAGAGGAACGTGGTGCAAATGAAAAAACGTGCTGCAAAAAACAAAGACAAATGCAGCATCATCAAACGCACTGCAAATAGAGAAACGATGCAAAGCACAAAACCATATAAAACTAGAAACCATCTTCAAAAGAAAAACGCTTCATAACCGGTCACTACAACCGGAAGTGCTCCTGTGCTCCTAAAACTGTTCACAGGACACCTCCAGCTGTAATCACCGGCAATTACTAATCTTTGTATTCTATATTTTTAAGTCATGGACTTTATATCTGTCAAAAATGTTTTATAACGGCCAGAAAAGTCAAACAAAAGTCTCTTTCTGGGCGTGACGTCACGGCTGACGTCACAGCCGTGTCCGTGCATTCCACGGATGTATTATATTAATATATATTATGTAATTATATTATATTAATACATTAATAATATATGTAATACTATACATGTAATAATATACATTAATTAATATATTATATTAATACATATTATATTAATATTCGCTTCATTGCCCCGGGGCATGATGGGAGACCCCAGAGCATCATGGGAGGTGACTCAACTGCGCATGCTCTATGGGCCCGTGTACACGGAAGTAAACCAGGAAGTCAGGAACTTTTTCAGCGTACAGTATGCGCTGAGTGAGCAAAATGCATTGAAATGAATGGGCGGCCATTTTCCTATCTCCTATCCAGTTATTTAATACATCCATGCTATATTTATATACGATGTTTATATCACTGTACGACGCTGTACAGTACATTACGAGACGTTTCTTAACTTTACACCAGACGATACAAGGCTGCATACTAGGGATGGGCGTTATGGACTAAAAAAATGTATCACGATAATTTCTGGCATTTATCCCGATAACGATAAAAATTACGATAAAAACCACATTCAATCTTTGGAGCCCCCAAAACACTGCTCTAAAATAATACTAAATGCTACTAAACTACACCAATTAAATTGAATTAATAAAAACCAAATTAAATAGTTACACCTGTACTGCAAAACTGGAATGACTCAGATCTGCCATGTTTGTTACACAAAAACCTCATCAACGGGAATTTATCTTTCTTTCTTTCTTTCTTTCTTTCTTTCTTTCTTTCTTTCTTTCTTTCTTTCTTTCTTTCTTTCTTTCTTTCTTTCTTTCTTTCTTTCTTTCTGGCTCATTTCCTTCCTTCCTTCCTTCCTTCCTTCCTTTCTTCCTTTCTTCCTTTCTTCCTTTCTTCCTTCCTTCCTTCCTTTCTTTCCTTCCTTCCTTCCTTCCTTCCTTCCTTCCTTCCTTCCTTCCTTCCTTCCTTCCTTCCTTCCTTCCTTCCTTCCTTCCTTCCTTCTACGTTGTGCGTCCATTTAATGCAGAACCATAAATCAGCTTTACACAAAAACGTCATCAAAGGGAATTTATCGTTTTTACCGTGAGATGATAAATTCTTACCGTGGGGAATTTTTTTGACGGTATATCGTGAACGGTAAAATATCACCCATTCCTACTGCATACATCCTGTATGTCTGTCCATTGAGCTGTTGCGCCGAGAGCGCCTCCTGCAGGTTTGGAGCACTTGCGGTTGTAGTGACCAGTTATGAAGCGTTTTCCTTTTGAAGATGGTTTCTTGTTTTATATCATTTTGTGCTTTGCATCGTTTCTCTATTTGCAGCAGCGTTTGATGATGCTGCATTTGTCTTTGTTTTTTGCAGCACGTTTTTTTCATTTGCACCACGTTCCTCTTTTTGTACCTCGTTTTGAGTTTGTGAATTTGAATGGTTTCTGTACTTGAAGCCGTTTTCCTTAACTGAGACGCATTAGGCCGTTGCAGTGCGTTTGGCCCTTGTCGCCCACCGTGAGATGGGGATGAAAGTGGGAATGGCTGTTCTTGTAAAGACGGCAGACAGAGAACACACTGAGTGGTTTTACAAGCCCGTCCACAGTCACAGCCAGCCTTGATTAGTGATCCGTCCCACTGAGCTCTGGTGTGATTATACCCTGCGACATGCCGCGATGACAAGCGTCCATCTCTCAAGGTGCAGCTCTAATTGTATCTTCCCATTAAAAGCTTGATCGCCCTCATGTGCTCTCTCGGTGAGCTCAGTGGTTTTCTCCACCTCACACCCGACCTCCCCTACACTCTCCTTCCTCATTTATCTTCTTTGCAGGACAGTGTGATCAGATCATGAAGAGCACAAATTATTATCCTTCCCCATTCGTTTTCCTGTAAAAGGTACCACACTGACGCGCTGACATAATGGACTGTGTAAAAATCGGTGAGTGAGTGAATGGGTTATGGTAAAAGCTCAGTTTACTCCGAAAAGAATGAATGTGATGTGTCATCACTTTGATGAACGTGGCGTTCAGAGCCACTTTGAGTCTCTGCTTTGAAAACATCTGCAGATATCCCCCCTAAAAGACAAAGATAAAGCTGTCTATGGGTTTGATTAATTTTCAAGAGGTTGAGAACAGGAGGGACCTGGTTCTGCTTATTGAATAGAAAAATGAAACAGGAGGTGGCATGTTGCTGACAAGAGGGATAGATTACTCTTTTGTAGCCAAACGAGGAGAATGGATGAGTTGACTGTGTGCATGCGTGCTTGAATGTGTAATGATTTAGCAACCCTGCATAATGACATATATACTGGTGTATATATAGACAGAGAGTACACTACAAACTACCTTCAAGTGACAAAAACTTACCATACTGTTATTTTAGATAACAAAGAGTGAACTATGTATTACGGAAGAGTATTAGGGCCATGGAGAAAATATATTTGAGAGGTAAAGATTTTTTTTTATCGTGCACTTTGAGGAAAAAGTCGAAATATCAAGATTAATCTTGAAATACAATATCAGGAATAATTCAGAAATATTCAGAAAAATAAAGTCGAAATGTCGAGAAAAAAGTCCAAATGTCGAGATTAATGTTGAAGTACAATTTCGTGAATAAAGTCGAAATTCCGCTTTTTTCCTCAACATTTCAACTTTATTCACGAAATTTTGACTTTCTCAACAATTGCGACTTTTTTCTCGAAATTGTACTTCAACCTTAATCTCAACATTTCAATTTTTTTCTCAAAATTTCAACTTTTTTCTCAAAATTTCTACTTTTTTCTCGAAATTGTACTTCAACATTAATCTCAACATTTCGACTTTTTTCTCGACATTTCGACTTTATTTTTCTCCTGCCTGTATTTATTTTTTTCCCACACTTATTCTCATTTCTGTATATTGTCTCCTCTTCTCAGCACTGAGTAGATTGTGTTCAAGAAAACTACGTGTACTCTCTAAGTGGTTTGATAATCTGTCCCCTGAAATAGAAAATGCATCAACCTTGCGGTGATGTATGAAAAAAAAGCAAAACACAGATGACGTGTGCTTGATTTTGCTGTGATTCTACAAAGACGACACCTTTCTTATGCCACTGCTGCACGCCTTAGCTGATTCAGACTGACCAAACGGAGGTGGAGCAAAACCTTCCCAGGGTCTGCTTCTTTACGGTACAATATGACAACTTGGAGAAATCCAAGGAGTTGGTGTCTTAAAGGGGACCTATTATGGCATTTAATGTCTATTTTAAACAGGCCTTGAATGTCTTAAAAACAAGCTTTTGATTGTTTTTTCTAAATAAATTAGAAATTCAGCCTCTGGGCCATGTCTTTATCTTTACCGTTTCTGACCTCATTATCTATGCAGGATTCTGAGTGGGCGGGGCTATGATAATGAGGCTCTGTATTGATTGACTGCCTGAATGACGCGATACACCGCTACGAAAAAGTGGTGGAAGCTCCGGCCGGCGGAGTTAAGGCTGATTTATGGTTCTGTGTTACACCAATGCAGAGCCTACGGCATAGAGTACGCGGCGACGCGCACCGTAGGCTATGCCGTACCCTACAGCGTAGGCTCTGCGTCGATTTAACACAGAACCATAATTCAGGCTTTATGCGAGCGAGCGTCAGCGACAAAATCAATTCCATTGCTTTATTTTCTATTGGACTGTCCTAACTGGACGCAGCGCAGCATTTTGAGCTGAACATTTGTCGGACGCCCTGCTTCAATTTTCTTCCTGCCGCTCACGTTGAAAGCCGGTTGAAAGCGCTGTAGGAAACAGTCACGGATGAGGAACGGCTGATCCAGTTAGTTGAAATGAGAAGTTATCTCTATGATTCCTCCTCATTTCACTACAAAAACCTCAATAAAGTGGCAGCTGCTGGAGGGAGATGGACAGAGAGCGTCCGATGTCACGCAGTGCTACGATAGTCGGACGCTCATGCAGTTACACGGTTTTATAGTTGTGGGCGTGGTTTGGATTTTGGTTACGTAACGAAAATGCACCGAATCTGAACGGCTCGTAGATCCACATCACACTGGATGGATCATCCGGGCGGCTGTACAGACACTGCAGAATTTGGTTGCTTTCCTCCTTCTCTGAGTTGGCAGTCTGAGGGGAGACCACTTTATATGTTAAAGCAAGAGAAAACCTGTTTTTCATAATAGGTCCCCTTTAAGCCACTTATTCTTCTGTTGCAGCTCATTCATACCCAGAGGCCAGTTGAGCTCTCTGTCTACCTCCACTAAGCTCTGAGGTGATCAAACTTTACTCTCCCATTAGGTTCCTATAGAGACAGAGAAGTCACATGCTACAAGACGGTGCAACAGTCCAGGTCGCATGGAAAGGACAAGTGCGTGTGTGCAGAGATAAGTTCATTTTGTGTACTATGATGTACAATAAACTTTTAAATAGTTAAAAACCCTAAAGGGGACCTATTATGAAAACCACGTTTTTTTCTTGCTTTAACATATATATGTGTTTATTGGTTTATTTATAGGATCCGCATTAGCTGATGTCGCGACATCAGCTATTCTTCCTGGGGTCCCCAATGCAATTTAAAAGAACAAACTTTCTGTCTAAAATACATTAGTGGTATAAAGAATGCATCATACAGTCATTACAATACCACAAAGTATAACCAAATAAATTCCTGTAATAAATCATAGTACGTGATATATTTCTTACTCATTGAATTTTATGTAAATAGTCTTTTGCTACCTTTTTAAAACTGTATTTTGATGTAATATTTTTGATGTTATTAGGTAATGTGTTCCATCCTGTGATAGCTCTGTATAAAACAGTGTGTTTTAAAAAGTTTGTTCTTGGCTTAGGTGCCAGAAAATTATCATAATATGATTGTCTGGTTGGATATTTATTGACATTTCTAGTGATCTGATCTTCCAAATATTGTGGTTTTTTACTATTAATCAAGTTCCTCATGAAAGTAAGGAGACTTAATTTTAATCTGTCCACCACCAACAGCCATGATAAATGCTGATGCATTTTTAAGATATTTGCATGCATTGAATAATTTAAAGCAATCCTAGCTGCTTTGTTCTGTGCCATTTGAAGTTTTTTAATATCTTTGCTGCCTGCAGATGACCAAATAATTGGGCAATATTCCAGATGGGACAACACTAGAGCCTTAATGACTTGGTTCAGAGTATCTGGTTCAACATACTTGGAACATTTCCTTGTTACTGCAATACTTTTACCCATTTTCTTCGTAATGTACAGTATAATGTTCGTAATATAAAGTGGTTTCCCCTCAGCCTGCCAACTCAGAGAAGGAGGAAAGCAACCAAATTCTGCAGTGTCTGTACAGCCGCCCGGATGAGCCGTCCAGTGTGATGTGGACCTACGAGCCGTTCAGATTCTGCTCCTGTCGTTACGTAACGACGGGCGCGATTTACATCTATTGGCCTCCGATGCGTGAAACCACGCCCACAACTAACTCCGCCGGCCGGAGCTTCCGCCATTTTTTCGTAGCGATGTATCGCGTCATTCAGGCAGCCAATCAGCACAGAGCCTCATTATCATAGCCCCGCCCACTCAGAATCCTGCATAGATAATGAGGTTAGAGAATGGGAAGATAAAGACATGGTTTAGAGGCTGAATTTTTAATTTATTTTGGCAAAAACAATCAAAAGCTTGTTTTTAAGACATTCAAGGCCTGTTTAAAATAGGTATTAGATGCCATAATAGGTCCCCTTTAAGTCTTGTGCTGTCTTTGGGTCAAGGGAGGGTGAAGGGAGAAAAGAAGGAATGAAGGAAGGGAGAAAAAAATGGAAGGAAGGAAAGAAGGAATTAAGGAAGAAAGGAGAAAAGAAGGAAAGAAGGAAGGAAGTAGGAAAGGGAGTAAGGAAGGGAGAAAAGATGGAAGGGAGGAAAGAAGGGATAAAAGATGAAAGGAAGGGAGAAAGGAGAAAAGAAGGAAAGAAGGAAGTAAGGAAGAAAGGAGATAAGAAGGAAAGAAGGAAGGAAGTAGGAAAGGGAGTAAGGAAGGGAGAAAGAGGGAAGTGAGGAAAGAAGGGAGAAAAGATGGAAGGAAGGGAGAAAGGAAAGAAGGGAGGGAGGAAGGAATGGAGGAAAGGAAAGAAAGAAGGGAGGTAAGAAGGAAGGAATGGAGAAAATTAGGAAAGAAGGAAGGAAAAGCAAAGAAGGTAATAAAGGAACGAATGACGAAAGGAAGGTAGGAAGAAAAAGGAGTAAAGGAGGGTAAAAAAGGAGGAAAAGAGGAAATGAAGAAGGAAGGAGAGAGCAGGAGGAAATAAGGATAGAAGAATTGGGTTATTTTGACCCAAAGACAGCACAAGGGTTAAAGGAATGCACAAACAATGGAGATGGAGGCACAAACTATGTGAGAATTGTTTTGTGGATCGTACTCTTTACATAAATTGTCATATTGTGAGGCATAAACACTGATACGCACTATGATGGACACCATCATGTATCTACACCAGGCCCTCGTCAGCCTCAACAAAACTGGAAACAAGTACAGACGATGAACCAATAAACGTGCAAATGAATTGATATGCTGATGCTAATATACATTTGAGATGGTCTTTAATAAAAGAAAAACTGAGGTAAATAACAGTTTAACATCTCACCCATGCAGAAAAGTTTCTTCATGCTTTGTCGAGGACACAGTCTTCTCCGAGTCACACCTTTTGTTGTGAATCTGTTACAACATATTCTTGGAATATTTGAAATGACAATCAATATCCCCGATCAATTTTTCTTTTAGCTGGAATTGATTCATCTCCCTGCTATACCTAATCCACCTACCAAAGACAGGAATGTGTTCACTTGAAATGTTGTGAACAATCTTGGACCGTAGAGGTCAGCACACATGTGGCTATCAAAGCCCAGTTTAACCGTTATTGTTTTGTTCTCTCTCTCTTTTTCATGCAGTAAAGCGTTGTGCAGGTGAGAAAAGGTCATTTTTGATTTTCCTTTTTATATTGCATCAAAATCAGATCTTAAATGTGCTGGTCTTAGAAGAACAGCTCCTTTCAAGATGAATTCTCCATAGCGTGCACCCTCGCTGACGATGCCAGGCAGCTCCTGCTAGCCCATCTGCCCGTGTTCCAGAACAAATTTAGTCAATTTCCAACTGCCTCACAACTGCAAATACACAGACCACAAAAGGGCTAAGAGAGTTTAGTTTTCGCTTACACATTACAAATCGAGTATAAGGCAGGGAAAATGTTTTAAAAATTATATAAAAAAGCCAGACAATGTGTGTAATGCAAATGTCAATCCACGGAGGAGACTTGCAAGGCAGGAGACAACAGTGCCACTTAGGTTATCTTTATCAAGTTCAGCATGTAGGGCTTTGAAGCCGAGTGTGAGGGATTCAACTCCTCTCACAGGAAGTCTACACCAGTAGGGAGTTCCTTTTCAAAAATATCAAGCCTTAAGCCCCAGTTCTGAGCTGGCACACATTTTTCTTTGTTCTCTTTCCTCTCACACTAACTTACAAAGACAGAGAGAGAAGGAAAGGGGAAGAAATGGAAAGGAAGAAAGAAGGATGAAGGAAAATAGTTCAGGGTTAGATTAAGACTGGACGACATTCAGACGGTGCCAACCTGATGGATGCCAAGTAGAATAATTAAATCTTTTATCTGTAAGCCATGGCAACTGCAGGGCGCCACACAGTTATCCCCACTAAACACATATGTGGTTATATGGGGAAAAAGAACATGCCCTCATTCAGGTTTTATGTATCAGGACAGAACGGAAATTATAAGGTAAATACGCCATAAGATGAACAAAATATACATGACATGTTACTGTATACTCTGTTAATTATTAAACGCTACAGCATAATTAAGCCAAAAGCCAAAGGCTAAGGACACATTCTCATTACAGTATGGAATCTACATTGTCCACATTGTTTTAAAGTAATAATGATTGTTCACGAGTGGAAGATGTTCAAGACAGTTGCCATTCTTCCCAAGAATGGATGCTCCAGCAAGCTCACTTCAAGCTCAGATTGTGTGCTGCTCAGAGAGAAAAAGAGAGGAAAAAAAATACACTGGAATGAAATCCAGACTGTGTAGACATTGGACATGGGAATCGAGAACCGGTTCTCGAAGAGAACTAGTTCCCAGTTTGATTCCATGGAATCATTAACCCACCTAACAATTTGGTTTATAGGTTCTGCCAACGTCTGACATCAAGTACACGCTTTGTATTTTGGCTCAGAATGTTTCCAACATGCCGAGGATGGCAGAAACGCACCAAGGTTTGCTTATATTTCACAAAAAAAGGACAATACTAGGGCCAGGTGCAACCATAGACTGTATATAACATTGAACAAAGCATTTGGTCACGTGACCCATTGGTTTCTGAAGACCGGCTTTGCGGTTTTGCCGTTTTCCATCGGACGGACCACAGCCAGGTCACTCAGCAAGCCCTGGGAATACAATACACCACTGCTAGAAAGCAGCTACAGCAGCAGCCGCTGCTCTACGGGGACGATAACTGTAGAGCAACAGAAGTCAGAGTCTCCAATAACACCAGTACAGTCTCCAAGCACCAGAGACAAGTTGCTGAGTGTGTCGCTTATCGTTTTAACAAAGACAAAAGTCACTACGAGGATTTCCAAACTCTCCAGATCAACTCGGAATGACGGAATGAAGCTACTAAACTTTTCCTGCAGTGTTTATATCTCAAGATCACTGATTCGGGGGGCACTGTGGCGCAGCTGGTAGTGCAGCCGTCTCACAGCAAGAAGGTCCTGGGTTCGATTCCCGCCGGAGACGCTTGTTTAATGGTTTGCACTAATGGGCGTGGAAAATGACTCAACAGCGCCCCCTAGAAAACTTTGTGCCTCAAGCCCCACAATACGGTTTGACGTACATGTACGAAAATCGGTACACACCTGTATCATCCCCTTACGTCCCCCCTTATGAGCCTGGTCCTGCTCAAGGTTTCTTCCCTCCTAAAGGGGAGTTTTCCTTGCCACTGTTTGGCTTAAGGTTTTTCTCCCACTAGGGGAGTTTTTACCTGCCATTGTTTATGTAATAACTGCTCGGGGGTTTATGTTCTGGGTATGGGTATCTGGAAAGCGTCTAGAGACAACTCTGTTGTATTAGACGCTATATAAATAAAATTGAATTGAATTGAATTGAATCATGGCGCAACTTAAAGAAAAGTCTCTTGGCGCCATGGCCGAAACCAAACAGGAAGTTGGGCATTTTGAATTAATCATGTCAGGCGTTTTATTCGCCCGAACCGTAACGTGCACCCAGGTGTGTTATACATCACATACAAATGTGCGTCTCCATCCTGCGATGATGGGCATGACTTTTCTCATTCAAAAGCGTTACCGTGGCGACGATAGATGCCAAAAAGCGCGCCCACCCTTCATCTGGTTGGTCCATATTTGATAGTTCCTACTTTCTGCCATAACTTTTGAATGGTTTGACATAAAGAGTCGTGGGTGGTGTCATCGGACTTAGTTTTGACTCCTTCACCTTAATTGGTGCAAATGAATGCAAATTCAAAACCACTCTTCATAAACCAATGGGTCCCATGACGTAATACTTCGCCCACAGTTGTTTACAGTTAATGTCTGGAGCTGATGAATGTTGAGCATCAAGTCATTTTTACAGAAATTGCAGCAAACCATCATTCAACCTAACTTGACACTGACGAAGGACAAAACAAAGAACATATCTACCAATCAAAATGTGAGCACCGTATAACCGGTATTATATGATACTACACTGCATGCTAAAATATTTGGCACAAATTAATATACCAATGTACTGTCCAGCCCTATGGAGGTAATGATTTGGGCTTTTTGTGCAGCCACAAAAGTATTATAGGGGCAAATGTTAGTCCATATGTCTTACATTTAAGGCTTAGAAATGGGCTCATGACAAATGACAGCAAATAAAAGAAGACCAGCAAATTTAGTGCAGAATGGCTGGAGGAGAAAAGAATCGGGATGCTACAGGGACCCAGTGAAAAGGTCAGACCTGAGCAGTAAGAGGGGAAAAAAAAAAAACAATGAACTGAAAGACCAAAGAAAATGACTAATTCAAGTTATCTGTCCCAAATGCGGTCTTACATGTCAAAGAACATTGGGATGTGTTTCTGCACAACTGTAGCTTTTGGGATAGTAGTCATGGTGACATGGTGTTAGTCCAAGGCTGTATTTTATCATAATCATTTTAACCCTTGTACTGTCTTTGGGTCAAAATGACCCAATTCTTCTATCCCTCTTTCCTCCTGCTCTCTCCTTCCTTTCCTCTTTTCCTCCTTTTTTACCCTCCTTAACTCCTTTTTCTTCCTACCTCCCTTTCATCATTCGTTCCTTTATTACCTTCTTTGCTTTTCCTTCCTTCTTTTTATACTTTTCTCCATTCCTTCCTCCCTCCCTTCCTTCCTTCTTTCCTTCCTTTCTCCCTTCCTTCCATCTTTTCTCCCTTCTTTCCTCCCGTTCCTACTTCCTTCCTTCTTTCCTTCTTTTCTCCTTTCTTGCTTACTTCCTTCTTTCCTCCTTACCTTCCTTCTTTCCTCGTTTCCTTCCTTCCTTCTTTTCTCCCTTCCTTTCTTCTTTCCTTCCTTCCTTCCTTCTTTCCTTCCTTCCTTCGTTCTTTTCTTTCTTCCTTCTTTCTTTTCTTTCTTCCTTCCTTCCTTCCTTCTTTTCTCCCTTCCTTCCTTCTTTTCTTTCTTCCTTCCTTCCTTCTTTCTTTCCTTCCTTCTTTCCTTCCTTCCTTCTTTCCTTCCTTCCTTCTTTCTCCCTTCTTTTCTCCCTTCCTTCCTTCTTTACTCCATTCTTCCCTTCCTCCTTCCTTGACCCAAACAGCACAAGGGTTAAGACCATGTGGCCTGTGATTATTAAATATTTTAATTATGTCACGATATCCAAAAAACTGATTTATTTATCTCGACTGTCCATAAATGTGTTGCACTTTTCAGAAAACAAGGTAATATGAAACAACTGTGATAGCTGAGATTAGGTTCAGTAATTTATGTGTGTTATCAGTTAAATGTATATTTGGCACATTAGCTTGTGATAAGCCGATTGAACACAGCACGAAGAACCACATTTGCACAAACATCTCTCTAGAAGGCCTCCATAAATAATTCAGCCGTTTTCTTAAAATAACCCATCAGGATTTTAAAATAAATCCTCTTTTCTTTGTGCAAACAAGCCTCTGACTCACAGAGCAGAGTGGTCATAGAGTAATTATTTACACGTTCCACCAGAGAGCACTGATACAAGCCTCTTACAGGCAGAGGGGAGAGCTGCTGAGGGGGGAGGGGGGTGAGCAGAGTGTGCTCAGGTAGCATGTCAATCTGTGGCCCATTAGTAGGTGATGCCAGGCAGGCATGCTCACAGCAGCTCCCATGGCACAACAGACTCCTCTTCTGAATAATTAACTGCCTGCAGTACACATTTTCACCCTCCCCACCATGCCTCTACTCCTTCGTCTAAGCTTTTTCTTCCCAAAGCACGCCTCTTTTTTTTCTACCCCATCGCTTCCCGTCTCTTTAACCTTTGTTTTTTCTTTGCTTCCCTACTATTCCGTTGAATCTCCTGGGGCTACGAATTGTGAAGCATCATCTCAATTTCTAACACCACAGCTGCTGCTGCATGTGTACGGTGGCAGGAGGGGTTCACCTGGGTGTCTTTAGTGTTGTTCACTTCTAAAAAATCTTATTTCGGTGAACAATCTGGAGGCTTGTGTATAGAGAAGACTCAGATACGGCTTCATGAAGCACTGGAATGTGGTGTGATGTTGCTAAAAGCTGGGGGTGAGTAAGAAGGAGGGGTTGTTTCCAGTACTCCAGTTGTAAAAAAAAAAAATCAGGGGGGATGGTGGATTTTATCATATGGGGACAGATCATTTGTGCTGATTACAAATAATATAATATATTACAAATAATAGCAGTGACCAAAACACCTGCAGAAATACTGCAGGAATGACATAGCAGCAGTTAAATGCAGCCTTCTGTAAGCTTTAAATATCCACTGGGCTTACATCAAATACATCAAAACACAACAATAAAAAACACTTTTCTGAACTTATCAATATGACTCTGTCCTTCACAGGATAAGTAAAATGGATCACTGCAAAAACTCACAATCTTAACAAGAATATTTGTCTTATTTCTAATTAAAATGTCTCATTTTAGTAAGAAAATCTCATTACACTTAAAACAAGACTCATCACTGGAAAAAACAACAATTTTCACCTGTTTCAAGTAGATTTTCACTTGAAATAAGTAGAAAAATCTGCCAGTGGAACAAGATTTTTTTGCTTGTAATAAGAAGATAAATCTTGTCCCACTGGCAGATTTTTCTACTTATTTCAAGTGAAAATTTACTTGAAACAGGTGAAAATTGTCAAATAAGTTATTTTTCTGGTGATGAGTCTAAATGTTGAAATAGCAGTAAAACCACATTCATTGATGAAATGACATAAGGGATGGAAAGGGGGGATGGCAGTTTTACTGGGGGGATGATTTCGTCCGTTTTTATTTCAGGGGGGGATGCCGTCTCCCTCATCCCCCCTCATCCCCCCTCAACTCCAGTACTGGTTGTTTCACCACACAATGATTCCCCAGGAAATCCACCTGTTCTCTCAATAGCCACGATACGTCCTTGTGGAAATGAAACGCCCCACTTTGGAACAACTTTGTGATGGAGGCACCATGCATTATCTTGAAGAAATCAAATCAAATTCAAACGCCCTCGTAGCTTCATTCCTTGTGAAGTGCAGCATCTGGCTGGGGCCATTAATGAATGCCGCCTCATGCCATCTCCTAATGGAATTGCCATGTCTTGGAGTTCACTGCTGTGACACCAGCTCAGCAGTGGCAAAAACATTACTCACAAGAATAAAAGACAGAATAAATCACAGTCTGAGCATGACAGGCAGTCAGGCCCCGAGATCACACATTAGATAATTGGTGCAAAAAAAAGAAGAAAGAAAGAAAAAAAACTATTTTCTGCTGGGGTTTAGAGACGGAGGGCAGCAGATCCCCCACCTGACTTGCTGTCATACTTTCACTCTGAATGCTGTTTGGATGAGCCTGATGTGTTGCATGTTATTATGTTTATGTGAAAATGTTGTATTTGTTGACAACTGATTCCACTGGCATAGTACATAATACAATACTGACATAACTGACTTACACACAGTACTGGAGTTGAGGGGGATGAGGGGGGATGGCATCCCCCCCTGAAATAAAAATGGTCAAAATCATCCCCCCTGTAAAACTGTCATCCCCTCTTTCCATCCCTTATGTCATTTCATCAATGAATGTGGTTTTACTGCTATTTCAACATTTAGAGTCATCACCAGAAAAATAACACCAGAAAAATAACTTATTTGACCATTTACACCTGTTTCAAGTAAATTTTCACTTGAAATAAGTAGGAAAATCTGCCAGTGGGACAAGATTTATCTTCTCATTACAAGCAAAAAAATCTTGTTCCACTGGCAGATTTTTTTACTTATTTTAAGTGAAAATCTACTTGAAACAGGTGAAAATTGTTGTTTTTTCCAGTGATGAGTCTTGTTTTAATTGTAATGAGATTTTCTTTACTAAAATGAGACATTTTAACTAGAAATAAGACAAATATTCTTGTTAAGATTGTGAGTTTTTGCAGTGATCCATTTTACTTATCCTGTGAAGGACAGAGTCATATTGATAAGTTCAGAAAAGTGTTTTTTATTGTTGTGTTTTGATGTATTTGATGTAAGCCCAGTGGATATTTAAAGCTTACAGAAGGCTGCATTTAACTGCTGCTATGTCATTCCTGCAGTATTTCTGCAGGTGTTTTGGTCACTGCTATTATTTGTAATATATTATATTATTTGTAATCAGCACAAATTATCTGTCCCCATATGATAAAATCCACCATCCCCCCTGATTTTTTTTTTACAACTCGAGTACTGCTTACACACACACACACACACACACACACACACACACACATATTCGCAAACAGAATTTCAAAAAAAGGAGCACACACTTTCCTCCTCACAAAACAAACAGCATTTCCCTCCACTGCACCTGCACACTTTATCACCCCCGCTCCTGTGCCAGTGCATCTTCTTCCCCCGTACTTTTTTCCGCCTTGCTTTGCTGTACACTATCTTTCTATCTATCTACAATGTGTAGTTATCTCTCCCTCTATCTCTTCCCCAGCAATGGACTTGTGCCCTTTCATAATTCATGAAAGTTGTTCTTGTGACTCAGGCAGCCGTGTCGGGGGGGAATGTGTGGCCTCAAAGGCTCAGTGAGCCTGCACCGCCGCAGTCAGGAGGGCTACCGTGCCCAGGTATCAGAGGAAACTAAATCAAAGACGCTCAATCACACCGGAATCAGAGACTGTGTTTCCATGCATCAATAAAACCAGAATATTAGCAATAACCCGGTTTTGCACGGCCATGTAAACACCAATAACCCCTTTGAATAACCTGAATTTGCTCATATTCTGGTTTTTAAAAACCTGAATATGACCCCTGGGTTACTCCTTTTAAAACCCGAATATTCCGTCATGTAAACACCAAACAGAATATCCCCATCAAACGGAACATGAATTTGTTTTCTGCGCATGCTCTGTTCACAAGGAATCCTGGTCTTTTGAGTCCAGGAAGTTCTTATAAACACGGAGAAACACAAGACCAGGAGGAAACTAATCACTTCATAAATGTAATGAAGGATATGAACATTTCTGCATTTGTAGACGGTAGAAAGTACCGGGATAGTGAGATTTACAAGAAGGTGAGAGAAAAGTTGTGTGAAGCAGCATTTGTTTTGAATTTGGATACAGGAAGAAGAAGCGGAAATGACAGGAATTGCTCAAGATGTTCTCCGTGCGTCGCTGGTTTGATCCAGATATCCTGAATGATTAATTACCATGTAAACGGTACCGAATGTCTCAGTAACCGGAATATTAGCAATAACCCGAATTTTGACTGCATGTAAACGTAGTCAGTCCCACCTGAATCAGAGAGTTTGTCTGAATTGACCCGTCCTCACCGTTTATTCTAAAAAACGCTTTGCTTTTATACAGCAGATAAAACGCCTGATATGAAAACTGAATAATATTTTGTCTTCCATCAACATAAGTTTTGTTTTTTTGTCCTGAGCCAGCGGTGATTAAAACTTCAATATATAAGTTGAAACTTTGGTTTTACACTCTAGAAGAGATTGATGCTCGAAGGTGAATTGTGTTATTCTATGATTTTTATTAGCATTTTACTTACAGAAATTGCATACCATTGCTTGCTTACAGAAATTGCATAAATTTGATTAATATTATAAGACATATGAAGCAGCCAATCAATCAAAAAACAAAGAATAAAACAAACAATAAAGATCAAAAAGATGATTGAATATTGTGGTATTGGGTTCTCCATGAACCCCCTGAAGGAAACATCTGGGGTTAGTCTTGTGACTTCAACTGAGCCCCGAAGCAGAAATGTCCGTATACAATATTTCAATCAGAGGAGTTGCACAGTGAAAGCTTTTGAAACAGTTTAATGGGAGAACATACTGGGTTTTGGTATTTAGGCTCCGTTCGATCATAGTTCATCAGGCTCATAGAAATACAGGGGTGTAGAACAAAAACAGCAGGAATAAGGGATCTGGTTAAGAATAAATGTAAATAATGTAAATGTAAAGATTACATTCTTTTTAATGTAAATGTTTAAGTTAATATAAATTAGATCTGTATCTTGATATGTATTTGGAAAGGGACTGCCGTGGGGCATGGCAGGCTGAATAGCTTGCCTTGGCAGATACAGTGTTGAACTCTTGAAATGTGAAACGAGAGAGACCGATAGCTTTATTATTCCTATGGCCAGGAATGAAGGAAGCTCTAAAATAAAGTTATTTCATGCACAGAACCGTGTTAGATGATCCTTAAGGTGTTTATTGTTGGAATTCTTGAAAAGCCTTTATTAATGAGTTCCACTGTAGCCGAATTATTGGACAAACCCACGGTTTGTTTCTTGAACCACTTGGACCTCAAGAAGGAGCATGCAACAACTCTAGGATACAGCTCATGTAGTGCCGTGGAATTGCAGTTTGAGTTCCAGATTTCCAGGGGCCAGACATCTGCAAAGCACTCGGTGGTGGAAAAAAAACCCTACATAAACAAAAGGAGGGAATCGAAAGACTCATAATGATCATTGTAAAAGAAAGAAATGCCAATCCACTCGTCAAGCAACAGGGTCCGGAATTGCAGAACAGAGAGACAAGTCACATCCAATGCTACAGTATCTGAGAGATTGGCAATGGAGTTAGCCTAGATGAGTAGACAAGAAATGAAAGAGCGACTGTGAGAGATAATGTGCATGGCAAAATTCAGTTGGCTGGCTAACAGTGAAGACTTTTATAGCTGCCCTAACATGAGATAGCTTCTCCAATGGCAAAGAAGCCTGCAATAAGAAGTTATGGAGAGTTATGCCCAGGAATTGAAAATGTGCAGAGGGGCCGAAAGTCTTTTTTGCAGAGAGAAAGCACCAAGTTCGGAAAAAAGCTTTCCAACCATTAAGCTGCAGTAAACCAGATTAGATAAGGGTGAAATCAACCACCAGGAAATCCTCCAGAAGGTGCTAAATGTAGGGAAGCCTGCAAGATTTATAGAGAATCCAGCACAAGGTCTCTGACAAGGTGTCAAAGGTGCTTTTACATTAGTAGGGTTTCAGGGTGAACCTGCCAGACAGGAACCTCTAACAGGGCCGAACCCCCAGCTCAACCTCTTCAGCCGGCGTGTCTCCATTACACTGTAGCGCCACGTAAGAACCGTCAACTGAACAAATTACAATGCAAACCACGAGGTGGCAGTTGCAGCACAAAAGGAGGCGACAAAGGAGAAGGCAGCAAAAGAAGAAAGACAAGAAGAAACCCGTAAACAAGGGATGCCATTTGCCATCTATACATCCATCTTCTTCCGCTTATCCGTTCCCGGGGGCAGCAGCCTCAACAGGGATGCCCAGACTTCCTTCACCCAAGACACTTCCTCCAGCTCTTCCGGGGGGAGTCCGAGGCGTTCCCAAGCCAGCCGAGAGACATAGTCTCTCCAGCGTGTCCTGGGTCTTCCCCGGGGTCTCCTCCCGGTGGGACATGCCTGGAACACCTCCCTAGGGAGGTACAGATGCCCAAGCCACCTCAGCTGACTCCTCTCAATGTGAGGCAGAGGCTCGACTCCGAGCTCCATCCGGGTGACCGAACTCCTCACCCTATCTCTAAGGGAGCGTCCAGCCACCCTGCGGAGGAAACTCATCTCGGACTCTTGTATCCGCGATCTTGTCCTTTCGGTCACTACCCAAAGTTCATGACCATAGGTGAGGGTAGGGGCGTAGATTGACCAGTAAATCGAGAACTTCGCCTTTCGACTCTCGACTCAGCTCCTTCTTCACCACGACGGTCCGGTACATCGACGGTATAACTGCGGACGCTGCACCGATCCGTCTGTCAATCTCCCGCTCCATCGTTCCCTCACTCGTGAACAAGATCCCGAGATACTTGAACTCCTCCACCTGAGGCAGGACTTCTCCACCCACCCGGAGAAGGCATGCCACCCTTTCCCGGTGGAGAACCATGGCCTCGGTCCTCGGTCCTGCCGCGTCGCACTCGGCCACAAACCGCCCCAGCACATGCTGAAGGTCCCGGTCCGATGAAGCCAACAGGACAACAACATCTGCAAAAAGCAGAGATGAAATCCTGTGGTTCCCAAACCGGATCCCCTCCGGCCCCTTAAGCCCCGTTAATCCATCTATCGTTTTTATTGTAATCTCCAACTTCATGAAATGTAGCTAAATGTTTCCAGTCCAGTAAGTTCAAATAAGTTGTGTTTATATGATTTATGTTCACATGAGAGGGCTAGACAGAAGTTAGAAATCCCGATTAGCAGGGACACCCCGCCAGGTAGTTCCTGTTGGCCAATCCTCTCCAACTACAGACATGTTTTGAATGATATGTTTGAGCTATCCTTCAGTTATGGCCACCAGTAAACTTAGAATCAAGAAAACACATCCTTACTTTACCCCCAAAGATCACGTAATCTCCAAAAATTACAGAGTAGAAGCTGTGCAATTGTGCATTGTGTTTGTCAACACATCCTATCTACTAATACGTTACCTTTAAATCTTAACTCTGAGCGATTTTTTCATTTTCATTTCAGAGTAAATGTGTGATCATGCACTTATAGATTTCAAATAAAGAAACACCATAAAACAATTCATGCTTTTGATGTAAAAAGAGAGATTTTATTGGTCCATTAATTTAAAGCTGAGCTCAGTTGCCGGCTGTTTGGTTCCCCATCGACACAATGTGCGAACAAAATGTTTTATGGGACAAAAAAACGAAGGGTGACATCCTCGATTTAAAGAAGCAGCTGAATTTGTGTAGTTTGCCATCAACGTGTACTCACACACAAATGGAAAATGCACGTATTTGGAAGCGCTCATTCCCATTGAACGCAGACATCCGTAGCGTTAAGCGCTAACAGCTGGGTTTTTCTTCTCTCACACTGCTTAAATGAGCGACAGCTTTATGGACACGCGTACACAAAGAAGCAGGGCCTTATAGAGAGAAACGCAAATATTAAAATTAAACTGTCAGAACCACACACACACACACACACACACACGAACACACACACACAGCAGACTCGTTAGCCACTTTAATCAGTGTTAATCACTGCAGGCTCCCCTCACTGTCAAGACTGTGACAGTGTCTGTCTGAAGAGGGAACCAAGAGAAAGAGACACCAAGCAAGCGGTGGAAAGGAGAGAAACAGACAGACGTGCAGGGCAGTCCGGGTGCACAAACAGAAATAGTATCCAAAAATACACACTGCCCACGGAGCTGTGAAACCACAGCAGTTTGGATTTACTTTGTCTCGTTTTGCCGAGGTCTGTTTTCTTGGGTCTGCGTTGGTCGGGCCGTTGCGGCAGACATTGCTTGGACCAGGCCAGAGCCGACAGGGTTCAATTTCAACCGACGGGGACGGGAGGATGGAGATATCAGGGATAGAGGGCAAACGGTAGTAGAGAAACTGGACAAGAAGCCAGAGAAAAAGGATAGGAAGCGAAGAGATGAAGGAATATAGAGGCTGAGATAAGAATTGTGTCGAATAGGGGGGTAGTGTGCATAGGTTTGGAGATAGTAGTGAGGTGAAACGCTTTAAGCGAGGCAGAAGAAAAGGATGTTAAGACGGAGGGCGGCAAAGAAGAGAAAATTGAAAGATGAGAAGCCAGATTATTGCAAAAAGATGTAAAATGCATAAATAGCTGGTGACAAAAAGGAATGGTTCCAGGGAATGCACAATGAATATGGGGGAAAAACATTGTTTTGAAATTAGAGCAGGGGCCAGCGATGGCCGGGGTGAAGGGAGACGGACGGGAATGAGGGAGGGCACGATACGGGAGATTGAGGGCAGAAAGTACAGTAGCTCACAGACTGTGTTTATCAATGTGTAATAGAAATATGGTTGCTATGAAATGAGCTTTGGACTTCACAGTTTTGCCAAAACACCAGTATAAAGCTGAATATTCTCCAGGCAGTCTGCAAAAGAACAGACTGAATGGTAATGTCTGCAAGTGATTAGAGTTTCAGATACAGAGGGGCAGCCTGCTTTGCGGCGATTCTTGGGCCTAATGCAGCCAGCATGTGTAGTGAGGCATGCAGGAACTCTGAATGTGACCTTACATGCGTAAAGATAAGATACTCTAACAGCCTAATGCACTGAGCTATATGAGCAAAGCAAGAAGATCTGACTACATTTAACAAGCACAAACCCAACTGTAAACAGCTGCATGCTTACAGGAGCCAGGGACAGGGTTAAATATTCAACTTGTGTCACTGACTGCCTTTCCATGCAGTCAATAGCCCTTTTAAAACCCGAATATTGGCAACAATATTCAGGTTTTTAAAAACCCTGAATATGACCCCTGGGTTACTCCTTTTAAAACCAGAATATTGGGTCATGTGAACGCCTAACGGAATATCCCCATCAACGGAACATGAATTTGTTTTTTTTATGCACATGCTCTGTTCACAAGGAATCCTGGTCTTTTGAGTCCAGGAAGTTCTTATAAACACGGAGAAACACAAGACCAGGAGGAGACTAATCACTTCATAAATGTAATGAAGGATATGAACATTTCTGCATTTGTAGACGGTAGAAAGTACCGGGATAGCGAGATTTAAAAGAAGGTGATCGAAAAGTTGCGCGAAGCAGTATTTGTTTTGAATTTGGATACAGGAAGAATCTCTGAATGTAAAACACCGGATCCTGCAGTGTGGGAGTGAGGGGGGCAGGGTAACGGCCCCTTTTGGGCGGGGGAGAAGGTTCGTCCCTCAAGACTCCTCTCCCTGGCCCTGGCCCTGCCCCTTTTCAACCTTTCCCCGACCCTGCACCCCAACCTGCGGTCCCCACCCCTGGTCATCCCGTTGCTGCTTCCACCTGCCTGCTGTGCTGTTGCTGTCCCTGACTCCCAGTCTGGCCCTCGGCAGGAGGGTCCCCCCTTATGATCCAGGTCCTGGTCCAGGTTTCTTCCCTCCTAAAGGGGAGTTTTTCTTGCCACTGTTTGGCTTAAGGTTTTTCTCCCACTAGGGGAGTTTTTACCTGCCATTGTTTATGTAATAACTGCTCGGGGGTCATGTTCTGGGTCTCTGGAAAGCGTCTAGAGACAACTTTTGTTGTATTAGACGCTATATAAATAAAATTGAGTTGAATTGAATTGAATTGAATTGAATTGAATTGAATCGAAGAAGAAGTGGAAATGACGGGAATTGCGTCATGATGTTCTCCACGTGTCGCTGGTTTGATCCAGATATCCCAAATAATTAATTACCATGTAAACGGAATATTCCTAATTTTTCAGTAACCGGAATATTAGCAATAACCCGAATTTTGACTGCATGTAAACGTAGTCTGTGTCAGGCCAGCAGGCTTCACTTTATATTAAAAACAAAGACTAATGCACACATCAAGTGATTTCTGTGGCGTATTGTCCATCTGAACTTATGACTGTTAGTGTGGCACATCAGCAAAAAGAGAACAGGACGGAGGGAGAGGTGGGACATGTCAGCATAGCAATGACAAGAGAAAGCAGATGGAGGTCAGAGATCAGGAAAGGGGGAATAGAGGGAAAAAAAGGAAAAACAGACAATGAGATAGAGATGCAGTCTAAAAATCAGTGGAAAAAAAAGTACGGGGAGTACGAGAATGGAGGTTAACTCCCTCTTTCCATCCTTGTCAGTCTTTGTGATCATCTATTCCTCGTCTCCTCTCTATCAGCGACACGGTAACCTTCAGCACAAAACCCAAGCAGAGATGATGAATTGAGACGGAGAGCAGAGAAAGGACAAAGATTAGCAAACACATACAGATGATGAAAAATGACAAACAGAGGGAGGGGAGAGAGGGAGGCGGGAGGGAGGAAAGCATTAGATGAAGAGGAGGTAAAAAGTGGAGGGAAAGGTGACATTGGGAGAGGAGTGCAGCGGAGAGCGAGCCGCTGGCTTTTAGCTGGAGGACGGCCACGGGATGACATTAGAGGAGCGCACTTTGGCTGCTCCTGCTGGGAGGTTCTGCACACGAGCACGCACAAACACACACGGAGAGAGGCGGATAAACAGGCTGACTGACACACACACACACACACACACGCAGGTAAAAATAAGCACCTGGTGCTGCATACTTATGCCTCATAATCTGTGGGGAGCCTCCTCTGCACCTCTAGTCTGGTTTGTGTGCTGGCCTGATAACCTTCAAGGCAACTGGGCTAAACACACACTTGGGGTGACAAATCCGCCTCCCTGGAAAAACAACGATAACTTTGTATACGTTGTCTGGTCTGAGTCAGCTGCCAGTTAGTCACAATACGGGTTCATTTTTAACACCTATAGTCGACTCTCTGTGTTGCAGCTTCAGACAAATTAGGGTTACTGCATTTAGTCCATGTTCCAGACCAGATATCAGCACCACTCAAGGTGACCAAACTTACTTATGATTTTGGAAAATATCCATGTCTGTAGGTCAGTGGTTTCCAACCTTTTTTCTTTGTCCCCCCCTACTTGTGTCTAAGACCAGCCAGGCCCCCGACCCGTACGTACTAGCACCAAAATAGTCTTTAATTGAAAAAATGAACATTAATTATGTTTTCTTTTATACATTTCTCTTTGGTTTACTCTGTATACATATGACTTTGTTTTTCTCCAATGTCACCAATGTATAAAATACACACAAAAGGTCATAAAAGGACATACAAATATTTCTGAAAAATGTCTCTTTTAATATGAGACCAACATTTTTTTTACATTTTTCTTTTAACAGTAATGATATAATAATAAGGAATGAAATAATTTCCTGTGTTTGTCACCAGTGTATAAAAAACACAAAAAAATAATCAAGACATTCATAAATTATTCCTAACAATGTCTTATGAATGACTCATTCGCAAACATCATTTTTACAACTGCATAATTTCAAAGCAGACAAAGTTTTGCGCCCCCCCAGAGATCTCTGGCGCCCCCCCAGGGGGGGGAGGACCCCAGGTTGGGAGACGCTGCTGTAGATGATATTTTGGTATGATAACCAGGATATCTGTCAATGTTTCACAATATTGTGTTTGGTATCATTTTAAAGGGGACCTTTAAAGCATTCATTCAAGCTAAGATGTGAATCTTTCTGACCAACATATTGGTCACTGCAGCTCTTTAAACTTTAAACAACACACATTTTTACACAATTTCCGCCTAAATGATATACTATTTTTTAGCCCTGTGTCATCTAGGAACAACAGAGACACAAAATACAAAAACTGGAATACTCACAGGACCAAAAGGATTCAGGAAATGTATCACATCTTAGCTTGAATGAATGCTTAAAAGGTCCCCTTTAAAATGATACCAAAGACAATATAGTGAAACATTGACAGAAATCCTGTACATGAGTCTAAACCAGGATATGCACCAGCATCTAAATGTAATTTTCTGAACTTCATGAGCTGATAACTATGATCCAGCTGCCACTCAGGAAGGTTATCATACCAAAATATCATCTACAGACATGGATCTTTTCAAAAATCATAAGTAAGTTTGGTCACCTTGAGTGGTACTGACCAGTGAAATGTTGGGCTCTGGCCCCTGGACTAATTACAAGAGGGTAGATATCGTTTATTGCTTGTTACGTCTATTATATCTAAGGGGTTACTCGCCTTTTATAAAATATCAGACATCAATAGTCCATGCTGTGACTCTAAATTAATTTCATTAGCCACTGATTTCTGGTGAGCAGCAGGGGAGGAAAATAACTAATTGCAATTACCACCTTTACTGAAGCTAAATTAGATCTTATAGCTGTCATGTACAGAAAAACATTTTATGCAACACGTCTGTGGGGACCTTAGGGAGGAAATATGAATAAAACAGCCAATTGTTTGCAGGAAATATCAGCTAAAAAGTCAGATTTCTACGACGGAGTATTAGGGCCAAACTAAGACATAATAAAAATAAAGTCATAATAATATGAGCATAAAGTCATAATATTACAAGAATAAAGTCGTAATATTTTGAGAATAAAGTCGTAATATTTTGAGAATAAAGTCGTAATATTACGAGAATAAAGTCGTAATATTAAATATATTATAAATATATAAATATAACTTCACAAGATGCTCAATATTCCTCATTTTAACACAGGGAGAAGATGCTCTTCCTGTTAGTTCTCATAAATTATATTCTCATAATATTACAACTTTATTCTCATAATATTATGATTTTATTCTAATAAATTATGACTTTATTCTTGTAATATTACGACTTTATTTTCGTAATATTACGACTTTGTTCTCGTAATATTACGACTTTATGCTCATAAATTACGACTTTATTCTCGTAATGTTACGACTTTATTCTCGCAACATTATGACTTTATTCTCGTAATTTCCAATTTTTTTTTTGTCTTAGTTTGGCCCTAATACTCCGTCGTAGATTTCAACATGTTGTTCTTTAAATAAAAAAATCATCACACCTGTTTCTTTTCTTTTATGTTTCAGCATATGATTTGTTCGGTTTATGTATGCCCACTTTAAAATATCACATGACAGAAGGTTAATAGAAAAGTCAAATGTGAGGTGAACAATGTGTACACCAGCAGGTCAAAACCTCTGGGAAAGTTCCCAAGAGGTAAATATTTATCCCACACAAGTGATCGATTGTTTCCACCTGTACAGAAGATTCATGACCAGAACAACCTGGCATGAAAGAATAATTACAACTTGACAAATTGAAAAGAAAATGAAAACCTTTTCTTTTATACACAACTCAATAGATGTTATTACACCTTGAACTCAAAGTTGTCCTCTCTAAATGTATGATTTCCCTGAATGGATGCAGATGCAGTTCTAATCGCCCTCTGATTAGGACTTTTGCAAACATAACTAGTCCATTTGAAGTGTCTGCACGTCGCAGGCTTGCACATGAACAAGGGAAGTGGCGCTTTCATGAGTAAATAAACATGATCTCTGGCGCTTGCAAAGCTACTGGAAAAGGGAGATTTTCAGAAAAACAAAAAACATCAAATTTTTGTCCCTGAAAACTCAGTATTTTGATGATTAAATATGTGAACAACAGCAAATCTCTCTGCAGAAAGATTTGTTTTTATTCATAAAACCAGAGTTACTGTACAGTGCGCAACTACCCTTTCTGTTGACTGCTTGAACTCATTTTACAACTTGGACCCAAAAAAAGACTTTTCCAATTCAATTCAATCAAAATGTGTCTAGTTTTGTCAATGGTTCAACAGTTCTCATAAGAAACGCCTATGATCTATCTGAAGACAGTGTGCACTCTCTGTCCGGGTGCACGCTCTCGTAACCGTTTATTTATTGCAACCACACATCACTTTGCCCAGAGGTGTCAAGTAACGAAGTACAAATACTTTGTTACCTTACTTAAGGAGGAATTTCTGTTATGCTTCACTGGAGTCATTATTTTTCAGACGACTTTTTACTTTTACTCCTTACATTTTCACGCAATTATCTGTACTTTTTACTCCTTACATTTTAAAAACAGCCTCGTTACTCTATTTCATTTGGGCCTTTAAATAAAAACTATCCAGTTAAATTGCTCCATCCGGATAGAGTGAATTTGGCTGTGGTTGTTTCAGATGTTCTTGTCCAGTTTTGTTCTTACATCCGTTCCCTCAGATTCCTGCAACTAAACTTGGATGTACATTCCAATAAAGGTTAGGATAAATGATAACATGCCTCTGAAGTTTGACTTTTTGCACCATTACAATACTTATAGGCAACTAGTCATCATATCTCCTGCTCTCTGAAACACATGTTAATGCTCAATAGTACACATAATATGCTTCTTTAATATATTTGCATTATACTAAGATACATTCATTTTCAATGACTTTTGTCCTTAATGGCTTTTTTCCCCCCTTACATTACTTTTACTTTTATACTTTAAGTAGTTTTGAAACCAGTACTTTTATACTTTTACTTGAGTAAAAAACTTGAGTTGATACTTCAACTTGTACAGGAGTATTTTTAAACTCTAGTATCTATACTTCTACCTGAGTAATGAATGTGAATACTGAAGACACATCTGACTTTGCCTAACTTAGTAAATCTGCTCCGTAACCGAGGATTTTCTACTCTATCTTCCATGTCATTGCAAGTTAAATGTCTTTTAATCTGTTGTGAAGCACTGACACTTGAGGACCCTATTTGGGAATAAAATTGACTGATTAAACTGAAATATCTTTATCAGATATGATCATTAAATACTAATAATAGGAAGAAGCTGCATTAAACAAGGGATGAACTAGCAATAATAAACTACTATATGATAAAAAAAGACCCCCATCTCTCTTACGGAGACATTCCAACAACTTAGTGCCCTTTACCTCTCCCTTGGAGCGAGGCATAAACGAGTGGAGTGACAGACACTGAGAGCCGATGGGGCCCGTCCCCAGAGAGGAGAAACGCACTCATCCATACTGATCTTAAAACAACAACCTCTCCCCTTTGCTTGCTTGTTTGCTTTTTCCTCCTCTTTCTTCCCACTTTCCCTTCCCACCATCACTTTTCACCCCGACTCTCATCCTCCCCAAGGTTCAGCGGAGGAGTATCCAGGAATCTCACCCCCACACTTCATTTGCTTGTGTGCAACTTCGTATTCATAACCGTCTTCTGTTTGCCCTTTTGATTGCTGGGGTTTAGCTTGTTTGCTCTTGTTGTTTCTAATCCTGCATCCCCCCATCAGCTCTGAGCCGCTCATCAGTTATCATTGGTCTTTCACACTTTTCATCATATTCACTCTGTCTCCATATATTTATGCATCTCTTTATGCTGCATTGATAAGAAGGATCCTTGACCTTGCACTAGTTTCCGGTCAAATTCTCATATCAGCTGAAACACTCAGTGTATTTAAGTTTATCTATTGTTCATATTTCTTTTTTTTGTTTCAATTTTAAATCATGCTTTTTATTCATGTTTTAATGTCTCTGTAAAGCACTTTGAATCACCTTGTTGTTGATTTGTCCAGAAACAAACTTGCCTTGCCTTTTTTTTCTTATTGAATCATTGTGAAATTGACTGGTGTGAATAAAATGCTGATGAGAAAATGCTCTTTTTTTGAAATTATTACTCCTGCATTCATATAAATCAATTTAGCCAAACTCACATTCATTAAAAAGCAAAAGGCATCAAGTTATAAGATTTAAAGATTTAAAAATATCAGAAGGTTAAGATGCTTCTAAGTTCCTTCTGTTAAGCCCTTTTAACCTTTGTGCTGTCTTTGTGTCAAGGAAGGAGGAAGGGAAGGAGGAAGGGAAGAAGGGAGGAAAGAAGGAAGGAAGGAAGAAAGAAAGAAAAGAAGGAAGGAAGGAAGGGAGGAAAGAAGGAAAGAAGGAAGAAAGGAAAGAAGGAACAAAGGGAGAAAAGAAGGAAGGAAGGAAGGAAGGAAGGAAGGAACAAAGGGAGAAAAGAAGGAAGGAAGGAAGGAAGGAAGGAAGGAAGGAAGGAAGGAAGGAAGGAAGGAAGGAAGGAAGGAAGGAAGGAAGGAAGGAAGGAAGGAAGGAAGGAAGGAAGGAAGGGAGGGAGGAAAGAAGGAAGGGAGAAAAGAAGGAAGGGAGGAAAGAAGGAAGGAAGGAAGGAAGGAAGGAGGAAGGGAGAAAAGAAGAAAGGAAGGGAGGAAGGGAAAAAAGAAGGAAGGAAGGGAGGAAAGAAGGAAAGAAGGAAGAAAGGAAAGAAGGAACAAAGGGAGAAAAGAAGGAAGGAAGGAAGGAAGGAAGGAAGGAAGGAAGGAAGGAAGGAAGGAAGGAAGGAAGGAAGTGAGGAAGGGAGGGAGGAAAGAAGGAAGGGAGAAAAGAAGGAAGGAAGGAAAGAAGGGAGGAAAGAAGGAAGGAAGGGAGGAAAGAAGGAAAGAAGGAAGAAAGGAAAGAAGGAACAAAGGGAGAAAAGAAGGAAGGAAGGAAGGAAGGAAGGAAGGAAGGAAGGAAGGAAGTGAGGAAGGGAGGGAGGAAAGAAGGAAGGGAGAAAAGAAGGAAGGAAGGAAAGAAGGGAGGAAAGAAGGAAGGAAGGAAAGAAGGGAGGAAAGAAGGAAGGAAGGAAGTAAGGAGGAAGGGAGAAAAGAAGAAAGGAAGGGAGGGAAGAAGGAAGGAAGGAAAGGAAAAAACAAGGAAAGAATGTATGAGGGGAGAAAAGAAGGAAGGAAGGGAGGAAAGAAAGAAGGAAAGGAGTAAAGAAGGAAGGAAGGAAGGAAGGAAGGAAGGAAGGAAGGAAGGAAGGAAGGAAGGAAGGAAGGAAGGAAGGAAGGAAGGAAGGAAGGAAGGAAGGAAGGAAGGAAGGAAGGATAATTAGGTCATTTTGACCCAAAGACATTACAAGGGTTAAGAAATGAGGTATATTATTGTCATTCAACATTCAATTTTACAAAAAGTTTTTTTTTCAAAAGTTACTAACAGCTTCATTCAGACTTGCCTGTTAAAAGTCAAAAAGAGAAACATGCAATGTTAATCATTTACATGAGTTTGGACAAAAGTGAGGTGTTTCACACACTTTTAAATCACACTTTCCCATACAATTCATATCAGGACCTCAAACGTACAGTAGTTTTGCAAAACCTGCAACAGCGGATGGATTCTGCATGTTTAAAGGCACAGAAAAAGCATAAAAGCCCTTCATGACAAAAAGAACATCTAAAGTAAAAAACATGACAATATATTGCGGGCCATGTAAAAACCATGACAACGTATTTTCACTTTTAAATACAAAAATGGTCTGCACTGACGTATAATGAAGAGTTCTTGGATTTAGGGAGACAAAATGAAAAGTGACACTTAGAGATTAGAAAAATATAGGCTTTTATTGAGCTAGTCTTTTTCCAGTTTGACTGTCATGAACTGTTACATCGAACTTCTCTGCTGACGCCTGTAAAATCTGAATGGCAGCTCTTGCTTTTTTTTTTTATGTTTCTATTAGCATCACACAATTGTCATGATCGAGAAAGGCCCAAAATGAATCAGGAACAACATTTGTGATTGGGACTAATAAAAAAAAGGTACAATTATTTGCAAAAGTATAACAGTGTCAGCTTTAGCACTATCAGAGCTGAAACACAGTTCCTGGCTTGATTGCTTTGTAGGCAGCTGTCTGTGTGCCCGGTGCCTTGAAGCTGTTGGAAAGAGCCAACACATTTCAACAGATCTAATTTGCTTAACTTGCCCCGTACGTGAGACTTTAGTGAAAAGAGAAAAGACCAAGGTCTAAAAGGCAAATGGACTGTATTTATATAACATTTTTCTGGTCTTTTTAATCACTCCAAGTGCTTTACACGACAAGCCACATGCACATTCACAAAGAGATCTGCAGAGAAATCTGTCTTACTTTAGACCAGGGGTCGGCAACCCAAAATGTTGAAAATGCCATATTGCACCAAAAACAGAAAAAAAACTAATATATCTGGAAAAAATTAAAAGTCTTGTATAAGCCTTATAGATACATACAGCAAGTGTTGCCTTCATTATATTAGTTTATAACTGGGTACTCGGCTGCAAATGTAGCATGCAAGTGTCTTTCCACGTTACTCTTTTTGTTATTGGACAACTTCTCGCTACAGAGCAAACATTCAGGCAATGAATGCAAATGATTCGGTCCAAGAAACGTTGAATCCTCTTTTCTCCTCAGTTATTTTTCTCTTTTTCGCTCTGGAAACAATCCTTTCGGCCGGTTTGTTTCCAACAGCCACCTGCCTGGCGCCGCCCTGCTGGTAGAAACGTGTGTCACAGGCTCAGACGCAAATTTTCGTTAACAGAAATGGTGAAATGTAATATTTATTCTACACATTTTTACAGCATTGGAAAACATCAAGAATGTTTGTGTCATGTTTGTCCTCCTACAGAAACCATATTAAAACAAAAATATATTTCCCTCCCCCATCTATTTCCATTTTCAAACATTTTGGAAAAAACTCCAGGAGCCACTAGGGCGGCGCTAAAGAGCCGCATGCGGCTCTAGAGCCGCGGGTTGCCGACCCCCGCTTTAGACGGTGCTTTTTCTGTCACACACCCCAATGAAACTTGTTGGCAGACGACTGGTCTGGGCTGTTTCTGGGTGATACTGGTTAAATTACACCTCCCGTTTCTCCTGTGAAGCATAGTCAACCATTTCCATGTGAGCAGACATCAGGGCATCCCTCAACTGTCTTTAAGCTCCTGAATTAGTTCTCTGTCTGCCGCAGGTCCTGGTTGTCTTTGACATTGCAGCAGCTTTCTCAGGAAACAAGGACTACAACTGTTGCAAGCTAGACATTGTATTTATTGAGCTCACTGATACAAGGCAAGACTCACTGGAGAGTTGGCCAAATGACACTGAGAGCCACAACAGCAACCTGGGTGTGGGGCAGGAAAAGAAACACAAAAAAGGAAGATACAATACTACAATATCACACCTCATTAAGCTTGATCAGAGACAGTTTTGTTGTTTTTGTGTAATCTTTCTGACACACAACAAGGACAGCTACACCACAGTAGAGTAAAGCCATCCACAAGTGTGCAACAAATATGGGCTTTATTATTACCCAGTGAATTCTTTATTAAGATTAATTCATTGGTTGGTCAGCAATCTATAATGATTTGCAACCACTGGATAAATTCAATTAAAAAGATAATAAATGAAAATGAGTGTCAAGTCAACATTTCCACCTTTTACTTTCTGTTCAGATGCCTCTTATTTATTTTATGCTGTGCTTTAAATATGGCTTGTGAAATGTAAATATTGTGCTCCACAAACTAGGCCTGTGTTGAAAAAATCGATTTTCCGATTCTAAATCGATTCTCATATTAATTCCTAAAAATCGATTCTTATGTCTAAAGATCGATTTTTTTTTCTTTCTTTTTTTTCCATCATTTTCGCCAGGTGAACTTTAATCCCAGTAGTCGGACACACAGTTTGTCATGACACTTCTGAAAAATGCCAGGTGCTTCATGGCAATATGTGTGCGTGGTGACAGAATAAATTAGATAAGCTAAAATGATTTGTTTACTGCATGAACTGTTGCAATTTCTTTCTTTTTTGCACTTTAAATAGATATTGAAAGGTCTGTTTGAGTTATTTATTTCTTAGTTATTTCACAATAATTATTGTGAAATTATTATTTCACTAGTTATTTTACAGTCATATAATTCAGGCAACAGCTCAAAAAACATTTTAAATAACATAAGCCAAATCAATATCGAATCGAATCGAATCATGATAATCGATTCTGAATATTAAGAATCGGAATCGAATCGATTCTTGACATTTGAATCGATACCCAGCTCTACCACAAACTGCAGAATTAACTTCAATTCTTTCAGCTCTGTGAGATTCCAACAATATCTTACAATCTTCCTCTGTTGTTTTCACTATTTTTCTCTTCATCTACCCTCCTCTTCTCTCATGCTGCCCTACTACTCCACTTAAGAATCAATTTGGTACAGAGGTGCTCCACCAGTGCCCTTAGTTTTCATTGCTTTCCAGTCTACATTTAAGATGGTACATAGGCAATCTCCAGCAGTCCCATTCCCATCTCCACGCCGGCTGAATGAGAAAGCTTTTTTCCGCTCCATGACACCGCTAAGATGCCATAGATGCAGTCCAGCATTTGACAAATGAGCCAACAAATTGACTTCTCCCAGCATTCCACACAACAAAGGCAAAAGAAAACAAATCTTGTTTAACGAAAAATGCTGGATGAAATGGCGCAATGGAGCACACAAGCTATTACAAGTGATTCCAATTGTGCACTACATCCCATCGGCCCTCCCTTTCTCTTAATCTCCTCTGCTCTTTTGCCCTGTGCCCCCACTCCTAGTTTCCCATGTTTCCTGTGGCTTGTGCCCAACGCGCACATCGACCCACGCGATCTGGACCCAGTAGGAAACCTTGTTCCTCTGCGCCGCTTCACTGCACATGACTGACGTTCTCCTTATGGGAGGAGGTGGGATACACAGGGAGGGATAGAGTCAGTGAGTGGAAAACAGAACAGCCCTGAGTTTAGCGAGAGGGGGCACTGAGCGAATGTGATCCATGATCAACGGTGCTTCTCCAATTACATTCCAATTAAAGCCAAGTCTCAAGCAAGGCTCTCGTACAGCACACAAGAGCGTTTGACAGCCACTGCGCTGGGAATGCTATCCCCATCACAAAAGCCATTTATGTTATGTAGGGACGGGCCCCGTCTCCCACACAGCCCACCTCTTAACACATACATACATCCTTTATGGATATGTATTCACAAACAGAGTTCTTGTGTGTGTGTTTACTTGTGTGTCAGCAAAATAAATGTGAGTTTATTACAGGCAGATTAAGGGCAGTTCAAAGGGCTAATGCCTTCTATTACATCGATGCTGGTTTAACACTGCCAGACGCTCAACAGTCAATAAAGAGCCTGGGGAGACGGAGGCAGAGCAGTGGACCAGAACCATCGGGAATAGACAGAGCATAAGAGGAATGAGAGGGGAAGGAAACGAGGAAAAAGAGCCAGAGTTAGAGGGGACTCAAGCATGGCTAACATGGACCGGGGCACCAAGCATCAAACCATTACAGTTACATGTAGATAATCAATTCAGTTATTACGTAGTGTAGATTAGAGTTGGCAGAATGCAAATCACAGTCAGAATAGGTCTGCTTATAACGTGCAGCAAATGTGACATGGATTGTTTTACTCCATGTTTGCAGCATGAGTGCGTGAAAGAGACAAGACTACTTATTAAGTCGAAGGAAGCAACCAACTAAGTGGAAAAGTGCAGCCAAATGGTTGGTTGCATTTGTAGTCTTTAGCCCCATCAAGTGTATAGTTTGATTTTACAATGTTCATCAGGACCACAATAAATGTTTCATTCATTTGCTAATTTTCTCTTTCTGCTTAATTCTAATTCCGGATCATGCGGTGGGGGCTGGATCCTACCGGAGCCGGGTACACCTTGCACAGGTCACCAGTATTTTGGTAGCTTTTATAGAGTTGGACATGTGATCAAAAGCCCCATGTGACAGGGTGGAGGAGCAGCCACTTAGTTGATTGGGCACACCTGTGCCCAATCGACCTCTCCACCCTGCCTGCCTTCATAAGGAGCAGCTGCACACCAGCAAGAGGGCTGCTGGGAGGACGCTGCTGAAGGTGACGGCACGTGTGTCTTGGGTGAAAGAAGAGAATAAAGAGTTTCTGCACTAAACCCTGTGTCCTCTGTCCTGTCGGTTGACCCCCATAGCACTAGCCCTGCTACACTGGCGCCCAACGTGGGGCGAGAGGATGGAGGCGCTGGCACAGGCGCTGGCGGACATGGCAGCCCTGATCCAGAGCCAGGCGGAGCGGCAGACCGCAGTGCTGGAGACGCTGGCAGCGCAGCAGCCGGCAGGGTGGGGTCGCCCGCCTACTCTGCTCGCGGAGGACATGCCGTTCACCTTCACCTACCCGGACGTGCGGCGAGTGGCGCTGGACTGTCCAGGGCGGTCCTCGGAGGACAACCCCTTCTCCTTCACATGCCCTTACGTGAGGCGAGCGGTGCGGGACCGTCTGGGGGCGGTCCTGGATGCGGCGGTTCCTGAGGCGGTCCTGGACGCGGCGGTTCAGGAGGTGGACCTAGACGCGCCGGTTCAGGAGGCGGTCCTGGACGCGCCGGTTCCTGAGGCGGTCCTGGACGCGGCGGTTCCTGAGGCGGTCCAGGACGCGCCGGTTCCGGAGGCGGACCTGGACTCGCCGGTTCAGGAGGCGGTCCTGGATGCGCCGGTTCCTGAGGCGGTCCAGGACGTGCCGGTTCAGGAAGCGGTTCCGGAGGCGGTCCTGGAGGCGGAGGTCGCGGAGGCGGCGGAGGCGGCGGAGGTCGCGGAGGCGGCGGAGGTCGCGGAGGCGGCGGAGGTCACGGAGGCGGCGACGTCGGTCGCCGAAGCGGCCATGGACGCAGCGGTTCCGGAGGCGGATCAGCTGCTGGAGCAGTGCTGTGTCGGGGAGGGGGTGGACCTGGGTGCACCCCGGCCAGGGCCGCGGATGCCGTCTGGCCCGAGGCCACCCTGGGCCCAGTCCCGAGAGCGGCCTTCTCGGCGGTCGGCCCGTCGCAGAGGGCGACCTCCCGACCGGCCTCGGTGGTCGGCCGAACCTGGAAGGCCCGGAGGTTCTGGTGGCGGTTCCTGGCTTCCTCTCCCGCTCCGGAGGGGGGGGGGGGGGTTGGCTGGGCCTGAGTTGGCCGATGGGGGTGTGTGGCAGGGTGGAGGAGCAGCCAAATCGATCTCTCCACCCTGCCTGCCTTCATAAAGAGCAGCTGCACACCAGCAAGAGGGCTGCTGGGAGGAAGCTGCTGAAGGTGACGGCATGTGTGTCTTGGGTGAAAGAAGAGAATAAAGAGTTCCTGCACTAAAACCTGTGTCCTCTGTCCTGTCGGTCGACCCCCGTAGCACTAGCCTTGCTACTCCCTAAAATCCCAAAAGGCAGTTTAATGCAATATTGTTTAATAATGCACAGTAAATAGATAAGCGGGCACTGCATAGCCACCGATACTGCTAAAGCTACTAAAAAGGCAGTCTCCATGAAAATCCGATTTTCAAGCTTGTTAAGTTGTCCATCTAGTGCTTTTATACTCTAGAGCAGTCAACAGCATAGCTGAACAGGTCCTTTTTTTCCCACTGAAGTGCACTAGTGACAGCCTCCATAACATGGGCTGACATTTCAGGGACTCGTGGAAATATGATCTGTATAAAACACATGAATCAAATCCTCCACCAGTGGAGCTTAAGTGCAACTAATAACTGATGGCCATTGGCTCAAAAAGCATACAGGGCTGTCTCAGAAAATTTGAATATTGTGATAAAGTCCTTTATTTTATGTAATGCAAAAATGTCATACATTCTGGATTCATTAAAAATCAACTGAAATATTGCAAGCCTTTTAGTATTTTAATATTGCTGATCATGGCTTACAGCTTAAGAAAACTCAAATATTCTATCTCAAAAAATGTAAATATTCTGGGAATCTTAATCTTAAACTGTAAGGCATAATCAGCAATATTAAAATAATAAAAGGCTTGCAATATTTCAGTTGATTTGTAATGAATCCAGAATGTAGGACATTTTTGTTTTTTTAATTGCATTACAGAAAATAAAGAACTTTATCACAATATTAAAATTTTCTGAGACAGTCCTGTATCTGCCTCCAGAAGTCTCACATTAAAAAAAAGAAAAGAAAAAAAAATCTTCCGTTGTAAAATACTGAGTTAATAGTTTGCTGGAGAGAAAAATCTGAGAAAAATATCAAAATTCAATGGCTCTCACAGAAAAGCAATTGTGTTTAATAAGCCTCCACAGATCATTCTAGATTCATCAATTCTAGAGCAGCACTGCCCGTGGTGGCAGTTCATTGCTTTTAAATGATCTTTTATTCTGGTTTGGATGATGAGGATTTTCTGCTGTTAAATTTTGACACTTTTCACCACGCATTACAGTGAGTAACCATAGCAACGAGAGAGTTTGCTTCAAGTGGGAGGAGCTGATTGAAATGTCAAGAGCCCAAATGCCCAAAGTGAGAGCCCAAACCTCAGACGAGTTGAATAGGAGACCTGTGGATGGAGAGCAGGAGCAAAGCGGAGAGAGGTGAACTTGGAGCACTAACTAGTATCCAGGCAGAGTGTTGAGAACACAGTGTTATGTGTTTCACTGAGATGTGGCTGCAGGAGCGTAACCCCAACTCCACTGTGTCTCTGCCGGGATTTTAGACATTACAAGCAGACAGAAAATTGAAGAGGAGTGGCAAGAGTAAAGACGGTGGAATTGTAGTGCTCGTTAACCATGGATGAGGGAAGCCAGGACATGCTACTGTGAAACAGCTTTACGATTTCATCCCTCTTATCCACCGAGAGAACTGACCTGTTATTTTGGTTGCAGTAAACACACTGCCACCAGCTGGTGCACACTTTGCATGGGACGCCATTGGTTCAGTTGTTGCTAAGCTACTGGTATTACCGGTATCTTGTGGGGATTGATGAGGTCAGAGCCTAAACTCCAAAATATTTGTCATAATAGTGATGATGAAATATATGTATTTATTATGACATGAGCTGACTGCCTGAATTACACCATATGCATATAATCCATCCATCCGTTATCTATACCTATCTATACCACCTACTGATGCTCTACTGTAAAGCACCAGTGTTAACCACCATGCCATACAGGACTGTCTCAGAAAATTAGAATATTGTGATAAAGTTCTTTATTTTCTGTAATTGCAATTAAAAAAAACAAAAATGTCATACATTCTGGATTCATTACAAATCAATTGAAATATTGCAAGCCTTTTATTATTTTAATATTGCTGATTATGGCTTACAGTTTAAGAGTACGATTCCCAGAATATTCCAATTTTTTGAGATATGATATTTGAGTTTTTTTAAACTGTAGGCCATGATCAGCAATATTAAAATAATACAAGGCTTGCAATATTTCAGTTGATTTGTAATGAATCCAGAATATATGACATTTTTGCAAATACAGAAAATAAAGGACTTTATCACAATATTCTAATTTTCTGAGACAGTCCTGTATATATATATATATATATATATATATATATATATATATATATATATATATATATATATATATATATATATATATATATATATATATATATATATATATAAATATAAAACAATGATTTGCATATTCACAGATGTCGAAAAAACGAAATGAAGCAAAAGTGTTAAAGATACATCTGCACAGCTTTAAAGCATAAAGTGAATATCTGTTCATCTCACTGACAAGAGATTAGTTTTAAATCTGTGTCTACGATCAGTGTGAAGAAGGGACAGAAATCTCATAACACGTTGAGAGACACCAAGTTGGGCTCGGTATCTCTTAGATTGAGCAGGTATTGCAATCCAACACCTGAACCAAAAAATTCAGCAATAATTCAGGAAAGAAAATATTGTGAGAACTGCATAATTGAGAATTCACCTAACTGAAACGCCACTTCCTGACACAATGATGGAACAAAATGCAAATCAACTGAAAAGTGTAGAGTCTTTTATCATTTTCAACCAGTAAAGATAGTTAGTCATCACCCTCTGCTCTCTCAGCAACGGCATCCTGGTAGAAATGCACTTTGGACTCAACTTGTATTTAACAGCAGAGTTAATTATCTAGTATAACATGCTATAATGCATTATTAATGTGTGTGAACAACATGAGTCAGTGTTCTCTGGCCCCACAGGGGCATTTGGCTCAATCCAAAGTGCTCACTCATTACTGATGAGAAATGTGGACAGAGTCTGAGATAGGGGGAAATTACAGCTTGTTACAGCCAGCTGGACGTGGTTTAAGGCTCATATTGATTTGTGAAGAAATTAGAAGACCTATGACAACCTGAGTGTAAAACCAGTTCAATAAGTCTTTCCCTGCCCCTCACGGTCCTCGCGCTGTGCAGACGCCTCGCACTCAGAGAGCAAGCCCAACATGAACATGCTGCTTCTCACAAAACTGTCACTCAGCCTGCACTGTTATGTACTGTATGTAAAGTGTATCCAATGAAAACGAATTTTTACTGAGAAAAAAATAATTTTTAATTGGTAATTGGTGCACTACTTCCAATGTAAATAACATATATAAAGTAATATGAAAGAAGTGCAAAAGCCATCAATACCATGTACAGTGTTGGACCCTCACACCTTTACAGAGGCTTATATTTGATTTTCAACCATGCATCTAAAGAAGAATGACAAAAAAATTATCATAATACACGACTTTAGTCATTAGCCTGGAGGTTGCAGCCTCAGTGATTTCTGAACAATTTCAAATATTAACCAGACACCAGACACTTTTCCACTTCACCTCGGCACATTCTGAATGAATTTGGGCTGAGAGGAGAACCTGGCTTCTCTGAATAACTTGTTTTATTTATATATATACACATATACATAAAAATAATATTATGGGGACTGAAGTTTTAGTTTCAGACCTTATATGTGTATGTATATACATATATATATGTATATATATATATATATATATATATATATATATATATATATATATATATATATACATACACATATAAGGTCTGAAACTAAAACTTCAGTCTTCAGTATATATATATATATATATATATATATATATATATATAAATATATATATATATATATATATATATATATATACACACATATAAGGTCTGAAGTTTTAGTCTGAAACTAAAACTTCAGTCCCCATAATATTATTTTCATCAAATATGGATAGATGGATGGATGGATAGATGGATGGATGGATGGATGGATGGATGTCAGTGGTTGACATTTCCCCCAGTTTGTTTCTGTTTTGCCCCGCCTGTGTCCCATCTGCCCTGATTGTCTGCACCTGTGTCTCGTTATCCCCTGTATATATCTGGTCTTGTCATTCCCTTGCTCCTTGTGGTTCCGTACTGTGTTTTCCTCCATGTGTCCTGCCTGTTTTTGCTCCAGTTTTTTTATCCCTGTTTCCGTTTGTTTTTGATCCTGCTAAGCAGCGCTTTGTTTTTTTTGTTTTTTTTGTAAATAAACCCTTTTTGTTGCGAACTCCTGCCTCCCTCTCCTGCATCTGGGTCCTCACCATACCAGTCGTGACAATTGATGGATGGATGGATGGATGGATTCTCAGACATTTAATCTTATGTACAGCAGCTTTTTAAATGCCAAACATTCTCCAATTTTAGGTAAAGGAAAATACAGTATGTGTTAAATTGTTGAACAATTTACTATTTGCCTAAACAATATTAAATTGTGCACTTTGTGCTACCTTCAAATACCGGTAAATGCCTGCTTTTAACGATTTGCAAATGATTTCCATACCATTTTTGCAAACATTTCGCACAGTATGTAGTAATGGCTCTGGCAGTAATGATACAACCTACTGGTCAGCCTTATCCATTTCTCACAAATAGGAACCACTAAATGTATTTTTAATCCTGGTTAGAACCCTTTTTGTCCCCCAATGTGAAACATTTATCTGACACAGCAAATGTTACAGTATGTCAACTGAAAACTGCAATGTAAACTCTGCCACAGCAGCGATAATAACTAGGAAATCCAAGGATTACAGGATCCTCAGTCTTAATCTCAACAGATATGTACTTTAAACCCAGGACTATCAATAATCCCACAAGGCAAAAGTTGGGGAGTCAAAATTGATGGGACTGCTTTTATTCTTATAGGATCTCCACAGGAGCAGCAGCATGACTCATGAATTAAAAATCTCCCCTACTTATTATGGTAATTGTGTCCTTTTGTGAGAAATCCATCATTTTAAGTCAGGTACACCCATTAAAACATAAACCATACAGATCGAAATAATTACTAAAATGGTCTTAATTTTACACTCTTTACTCTTCTTTATTGATTCGCGGTATTTCAGGAGCCTCTCCATTCCCCCCAATCCTCTTTTCCTGCTTCTTTAGTGTTCTTCTTAAATTAAATTGAATTGTACTGGCTTGAACACAATCCACTCGGTCGGCGAGACGAAAGAACATTTGGATTGCTTAAGAGTAAAGACAAACAAAATGAGCAAGGAAACAATAAGTGGGAACAATGAGCATTGATTATAAAAGATTAATTAAACCAACAATCCTGTGAATGTGCATTAGACAATTCACAATTAGAGTGAAAAGAGTGTGTTTTGTTCCTGCTCTACCTGCTGTTTTATGGTTTATGGCAGGTGGTGACAGGTTTCTGCTCACCTCTGTCAGCCTCAGGAGGGGTGCAGAATTATGGCAAAACTCGTGTTCCCATTTAATGCTAGTTTGCACCCAGCCGGTGTTCTCCAGCGAGGGGTAAATCATTGTCTCTGACGCAGGCAAACAAATACACCTACCATGTAACATGTGAATACTGGAACACAAAAAGTGCCCCCTGCAATTCACGGTAGAAAATGACAAAGATGTCGCTGTATGAAAATGGCTTCTGCCCCACAAAGAAATTTGCACCCCACGCACTTGCTCCATCCTTTGAAAAATAATGACAGTGCACTGACAGTGCGTGCTTGTGTTTGTTTAAACACCTCCTCCTACATATTCATGTACAAATAGAAGAAGAAAACACCCAAAAGCAGATAAATGTGTGCTTCAAAAACAACTGCTGAATACAGCAACAACAAAAACAATTTAATGGGGGCAGAGAGACAATTTGTGTGATATACAATACAACAATATTGCTGTTTTGATAGTCATTGCAAGTAAGTAAACATAAGTAGCAAGAACGCAAGTAGACTTGAGGAAGATAAAACTCAAGGGCCAATCCCAATCCCCCCCCTACTTTCTACCACTAGCCCTAAAAATGAAGCCACGTATGGCCCTTGTAATGTTCCCTAGGGATTGGGACACCACTTGCTACGTCACTGCGTGGTTTACTTTCGGGTACGTAAGCGACTGCGTAGTTACGTTTGCACATACGTCACACCATATCAGGAAGCCCAGAGCTAAAAGCTGTTTTAATTTCAGCTGTAGCGCTGTTAATATGCCACTTTATTAAGTTTTAATATTTTTTCAGGCGTAAAAGTAACTGTTAAGATCCCCAACCTGGGCTCAGTTTATCCAAATAACGCCCGTTAAGAAATTTGCTCCGATGTTTTCGGGATGAGAAGAGCCGCCGGCTCGGGAGCTGATTTATGGTTCTGCGTTAAATCGACACAGAGCCTACGGCGTAGGGTACGGCGTACGGTGTGCGTCACCACGTAACCTACACCGTAGAGTACGCGTTGGTGTAACGCGGAACCATAAATCAGCCTTTATTCTGGCGAGAACTGAAAAGACTTCGCAACAACGAGCAAGCGAGTGATTATGTACATTCACTGAGTGAATATTATGAAAGTAAAATATATATTTCTCGCTAGAAATGTAATCAAAACACATTTTTATGTAGAAACTAACTCAAAATATGTATTTTATTCACTAAAAATTAGAAATGTCCACCATGTTTTTTTGTTTGATTCAGTCTGCAAATGATGACTTAAAGCATTCTGGGAAATTTTCTCTGGCCCTCGGTCGCAAAGTCAGCATCTGAAATCCCTCGCTGTGAAGGACTAGATTGATACTCCCTACCCCTCGTTATGTCCACTAGCCCTAGGTGGAAAGAGAAATTGGGACACCACTACCCTCACGGGAACAAGCAAAATTTAGGGGTAGAGCTGAAAAGTAGGGCGAGGGGAGGGATTGGGACTGGCCCTAAAACTACAGCAAGCTTGTCTGTGTCCACATCCAAACAGCTGCAGTGATTTTACAGAGATTAAATGGAGCCTCTACTTTCTGACAGGTCTTCATTGATGTATTAATTGTTGCAATATTTATTTATTTCTGCCATTACCATAAATGAAGAACATGTGTTGAGTATTTCAAAGTACAGCTACACAGTTAGGAACAATGTTACCTGCAGTAAATAGGCAAATTTACCACATCCAGCTTTTCATACCAAATATTTCCCAAAATGCAATTCACAGTTTTGTAATACAAAGAGAAGAAATTAGTGGAATGTCTGTTACAGGTGAGGAAAAGATACAGGTCGAATTTTTTATGAAGTAAAAAGAAGACAAACTCCCTTGAACTCTCTGGATGATCAGACGGCCCACACCTTGTTCACCGCTCCTCCACGACCACTGAATGGTAATCATCCAATAAAAGCTACATATCCAGAGAAACCAGGCTGTTTTATTTTATTTCCCCTCAGTACCAACAGAAAAGACTAAGATCCAACATAAAAAATTAAGTAAAAACTCTGACCATTTATCATAATTTAAACCCACAGACAGCTGCAGAAAATACAGATGTTGGGTTTGAACATCTTCATCTGCTACAATTAAATGTAGCTGCACCTGTGATGGTGAGTAATGGATCAATTAAGACACTGTGTGGTGAAGCACTGGTTAAACATATTCCGTTTCAGTTGAAGAGGCTTTCAGATTATCCAACATGTCTTTCTGACAGGTTATGTACCGCGCACAGCTTGTATTCATGCATGCTACAGATGGGCCTATAAGCTGTCATCTTGTGGCAGAACACCGTGTGAGGCCGTCAACATGTTCTGTTGCTTTTCTCCCAAGCCACCTTCAACTTCCTGAGGCACGGAACATTTTTGAAGGCAGGACTGAAAGAAGGGGTGAGAAATGCAATTACTAGTAAATAGAGACTCCCTGCTACTGCAAATTTGTCCAGCATCCAGAAATTATTCCTCACAAGGCTGCTGGAGGTGTGTGTTTGTGTGCAACCTCGCGTGGTGTGAATCATTGTGGTGCTGCCATTAAAGCTTATCAGACTCCAGTGGAGCTGCCAAGCTGTGGTTGGCTCTGCGTCCGGCCCCCTCCAGGGCGGCTCTGAGTGGCTGTGACTGCAGGTTGCTGCCCACTCACGCACTCCTGCTGACCCTCGCTGGCTCTCGGGCAGAGAGGCAGAAAGGCTTTGACAGCTAGATTCAAGAACCCTTTAAAGACAAGTCAGTTCAGTTCAAGTCTACCAATTCAACGCTGATAAATGGAGGACGTGTAGTCCATGTAAGGGGGTTCAGACAAATGCTGCAGCCGCTTTTCATGCAGAGCTCTTGTGCAACCTCTTTAACCCTTGTACTGTCTTTGGGTCAAGGGAGAAAAGAAGGAATGAAGGAAGGGAGAAAAGATGGAAGGAAGGAGAGAAGGAAGGAAGTAAGGAAAAAGGAGAAAAGAAGGAAGGAAGTAGGAAAGGGAGTAATGAAGGGAGAAAAGATGGAAGGGAGGAAAAGAAGGAGGAAAAGATGGAAGGAAGGAAGGAAGGAAGGAAGGAAGGAAGGAAGGAAGGAAGGAAGGAAGGAAGGAAGGAAGGAAGGAAGGAAGGAAGGAAGGAAGGAGAAAAGAAGGAAAGAAGGAAGGAAGGAAGGAAGTAGGAAAGGGAGTAAGGAAGGGAGAAAAGATGGAAGGAAAGAAGTAAGGAAGAAAGGAGAAAAGAAGGAAGGAAGTAGGAAAGGGAGTAAGGAAGGGAGAAAAGATGGAAGGAAAGAAGTAAGGAAGAAAGGAGAAAAGAAGGAAGGAACTAGGAAAGGGAGTAATGAAGGGAGGAAAAGAAGGAGGAAAAGATGGAAGGAAGGAAGGAAGGAAGGAAGGAAGGAAGGAAGGAAGGAAGGAAGGAAGGAAGGAAGGGAGGAAGGAAGGAAGGAAGGAAGGAAGGAAGGAAGGAAGGAAGGAAGGAAGGAAGGAAGGAAGGAAGGAAGGAAGGAAGGAAGGAAGGAAGGAAGGAAGGAAGGAGAAAAGAAGGAGAAAAGAAGGAAAGAAGGAAGGAAGTAGGAAAGGGAGTAAGGAAGGGAGAAAAGATGGAAGGGAGGAAGGAAGGAAGGAAGGAAGGAAGGAAGGAAGGAAGGAAGGAAGGAAGGAAGGAATGAGAAAAGAAGGAAAGAAGGAAGAGAGAAAAGATGGAAGGAAGTAAAGAAGGAAGGGAGAAAGGAGAAAAGAAGGAAAGGAGAAAAGAAGGAAAGGAGAAAAGATGGAAGGAAGTAGGAAAGGGAGAAAGGAAGGGAGAAAAGATGGAAGGAAGGAAGGAAGGAAGGAAGGAAGGAAGGAAGGAAGGAAGGAAGGAAGGAAGGAAGGAAGGAAGGAAGGAAGGAAGGAAGGAAGGAAGGAAGGAAGGAAAGAAGGGAGAAAAGATGGAAGGAAGGGAGGGAGGAAGGAATGGAGAAAATAAGGAAAGAAGGAAGGAAAAGCAAAGCAGGTAATAAAGGAAACGAATGACAAAAGGAAGGTAGGAGGGTAAAAAAGGAGGAAAAGAGGAAAGGAAGAAGGAAGGAGAGGGCATGGCAGGAGGAAAGAAGGATAGAAGAATTGGGTCATTTTGACCCAAAGACAGCACAAGGGTTAACACTTTGCACTTTTAAAAGCTATTTTTCCAACCCCGTCCCACAGCCTGCAGCTTCCTCCAGTTCCAGTCTGTATTTCAATTACTACTTTTTTTTAGCCAGTGCTCCCAAGAAAATGACTTGTAATTTTTTGTGGCAATTGTGACAACAATCTTCTTCTCAGAGAAAGAACAGCGCGGACTATATATCCTGCTCAGTGACAGTTCATTCAGAGACAGAACAATGAGGCTTGGAAAGAAACGGCTAAAAAAGAGAACAAGTAGTCGACAGATCCGGTGGTTATCAACAGGGTTGTCACTCTGAATTGAATTTCTAAGTCTGACGATAACAGACTAATACACTGTCATCTTCTCTGCTTTCCGACACATTTAAGCAGCCTCTTGCTTTCCAACATGCATTTCCGTAAATGTGTCCGACTGACACAACTAGGACTAGCATGCATGTCTATTCTGAGGGAGAAATGGTCTCTGTCATCTACATTCTGTGGGAAACACATCAATTACACTGTCATGTTGCAGCAATAATTTGGAAATCATGAACCTTCTGAAGATTCTTGAATTTCTCCATTAAGAAACCTGGATTTTTTCAGCAAAAAAAGAAGTATGAATGAAACAAATAGAGATAAATGTTATACTTGGGCTTCTATTTGTTCAGTAAAATGATTCTGAGCAGTTTTCACACATGCACGCTAGTTCTGAGATGTTCTAGAAAACTTCCCACTTATGAAAACACAGAGGTGAACGGTATTTATGTGGAGAAAGCGAAATTCACTCAGATCTCACCAAAAGCAACATTGCTGCTCGTCTGCAGTTTGCTGAAGGTCATGTCGACATGAGCCCATGACCGTTTAGAAAAATGAGAAATCAAGCCAAAAGAGAAAATATTTACTTGAGATGCAGTATAGTAGGACAAACCTAAAAAACCACATTCCAGCAACCTTGCCCAATGTGACACGTGGTGGTATTATCATGGTTTGGGCCTGTCTGGCTTCGTGTGGATGATAATTTTTTGTAAGCCTGCAGCAAAACAAGAATTCAGTTCAGATAACTGACGTTTATGGTCAGGAATGGCAAAGTCAAAGTCCCAATAGCATTTGTAATGGTAAGAAAACCTAAAGGAAGCAATTCAGGTAAAGAAATCCAACAACATCCATGAGTTTTTATTTATGAAAAACACATTTTCTCTTGCTTTAACATATATAAAGTGGTCTCCCCTCAGCCTGCCAACACAGAGAAGGAGGAAAGCAACAAAATTCTGCAGGGTCTGTTCACCCCGCCCGGAGGATCCTTCCAGTGTCATGTGACTTTTACGAGCCGTTCAGATTTGCGCATTTTCGTTACGTCACCAAAATGCAAACCACGCCTCGGTCTCCTCCGCTGCTGAAATCACGCCCACCACTAACTCCGCCGGCCGGAGCGTCCGCCATTGTTCAGAAGCGGTGGCTGTTTGAGCAACGAGGGGACAGTAAACATTAGGTTTTGCATCGACACTTAGCCTCATAAAAGGATCAGTTACAACAGCACGGACCCGGCAACTGCACACGAGTCAGCGGTAAGTGACATAAATGTTTTATGTTATATTTGTTTACAAGTATGATCTTTGCATGGGCTAAGTATTTAGCTTAGCTCCGGTGTTACTCCGTGTTACGGAGCTCTATTAGTACCGTAATACATTTTTTTCTGTTTATGGTTTCAGATCTTCCAAGCCCCTGAAGCTGTTCAACGACACCTTCAGAAGACACGGTCCTTCCTTGAGCCAGCAATAGTGCATACATGTTATTTATATACAACTTATGTTCTTTTATTTTTTTTTAACAATAAAGTTGCCATTTGTGAAAATTCAGTGTTGTGATTTCTTTACAGTTAACATGATTAATTTGTCTTGTAATATAAGAAATGAAATGATGAGGAATCGGAGTAAATAACTGGTGGTGTAACTGTTTAGAATTCAATTAAATCTTCCTGTTTGAATTAGTGTGAAGACGAGGTGACACGTTCCCTCTTCAGGGAACTAAAGGCTGATTTATGGCTCTGCGTTACACCAACGCAGAGCCTACGGCGTAGGGTACGCGTCGATTTAACGCAGGACCGTAATTCAGGCTTTAAGATCCGTTTACACCGTGTCATAACTGAATGCGAGCGTCGACTATCGCGTCGGGCTGCGTGACATCGGACACTCTCTGTCCACACTGAAACTGTTAAACTCTCTCTGTCCACACTGAAACTGTTAAACTCACGGCCAGTTAGGACAGTCCAATAGAAAATGAAGCAATGGAATTGATTTTGTCACTGAAGTTCGATCACATCGCATGGGACGCGCTTTGTGTACGGAACCGCTGCTCTTCTCCCCGGAGAGGCTTTGTTCCCTCCCCTGCTACACGTCATTCAGGCAGCCCATCAGCACAGAGCCTCATTATCATAGCCCCGCCCACTCAGAATCCCTCATAGAGAAGGAGGTTAGAAGCGGTAAAAATAGAGACATGGTCCACAGGCTGAATTTCTGATTCATGTAGAAAAAACAAGCTTTTGATTGTTTTTAAGACATTCAAGGCCTGTTTAAAATATACATTAAATGCCATAATAGGTCCCCTTTAAAATATGAGTTTACAGGTTCGGTCTTGTTCGTTTGAATGGGTTCCTTTCATCTACTTTTAGACTTGTGTTAAAGTCTGATAATGCTGCGGGTATTAAGTATTAATAGTTAATGTTTTGTTCTTATTCTTAAAAGTATCGTAAGAAAGGATGACAGTAGGTCAGATAGAAAAGCGATAATTTTGTGCCTTAGACTTTAACCACGTTTTAACAGATTTGACAGATTCAAGGGGAGTCTTATGTGAGCAGAGTGGGACTCATGGATACCAGTGATGCTTTTACACATTACATTTACACAAGGAACAATAGGCAACAGCTGCAGGTGTGAGATGTGCAAGTCAATTTCTTTTTTTTTTGTTTTCCTGTTCTGTTTATTGTTCCTTTTCACAAATAGTGTATTACTACAGTAACAACATTTGTGTTTGCCGTCCTTACAGTTTGCATTTCTTAGTAAATGGAATGTTCATTTGTTCTTTTTTTCCCAGGTATCATCTTTTTCCACTTAGGAAAATAGAGAACAGGAAGATACTACATTTAGCAGATTATATTTTCTGGGTACAAATAGTATTTATTCTGGCAAATGTCTTCTATAAATTGTAACTCCAAGTAATGCAACAATGATTAAACTCAAGGACTAGATTAAGACGAATGAATAAGATATGTTCCAGTGTAGTGTTATTACCTGCGTTTCTTAAACCCAGGAGACTAAACCATGCTCACCTCCAGTATCGTATGGGGACATATATCATGATCATTTCAAGTACTCTATTTTTATTCTGGGACTCTGCTAAATTAGTTTTGCATAATTTACAACAGGAATAAAAAATGTTATTCATTTCATCGTGGTCCTTTAAGGACCACACGAGTTTGAATCTTTCTGGCTTGTATCTTTTTAAAAGTCCCCTCTCTGATTGTCGGGCTCTGAGGAAGCTTTTATTTGATTGACGTCTCCTCCTGTCACCAATGTGGAAATTCAGAAAATGAAATGTACAGTATACCTTCAAAGTAACATGCCTTTTTGGTCCTTACTGGAAGCAGAAGCAGCTCAAAAAATGTCAACAGGCATTTCACAATGACTACGTTTACATGCAGTCAAAATTTGGGTTATTGCTAATATTCCGGTTACTGAAACATTCTGAATATTCCGTTTACATGGTAATTAATCATTTGGGATATCTGGATCAAACCAGCGACGCACGGAGAACATCATGACGCAATTCCCGTCATTTCCGCTTCTTCTTCCTGTATCCAAATCTGTCTATCCCGGTACTTTCTTTGCAGAAAACAAATTCCTGTTCCGTTTGATGGGGATATTCCGTTTGGCGTTTACATGACCCAATATTCAGGTTTTAAAAGGAGTAACCCAGGGCTCATATTCGGGTTTTAAAAGGAGTAACCCAGGGCTCATATTCGGGTTTTTAAAAACTTGCTCATATTCGGGTTTTTAAAAACCCGAATATGAGCAAATTCGGGTTATTCAAAGGGGTTATTGGTGTTTACATGGCTGTGCAAATTCGGGTTATTGCCAATATTCTGATTTTAAAAGGGTTATTGACTGCATGGAAACGCAGTCATTGTATCCAGTCCCGTGTGTGCATCAGGTAGGATTTGTATGTGAGTAAAACCAGCTCTATCCATGCATAAGACACAAAATAAGGGCAGTAAAATACATGGTATCTCTTATTTGAACTCTCTTTCCTCATCCTCAAGTAATTATCTCCTTCCAGGTTACACACATCAGCACTTCCACACGAGCCAATGTGTTTAATGTATTTGAAAACACACAATCCGTGTTTCATTAGCCCACCTGGCTGCAGAGCACTCGGCCACCAGCGTTCTGGAACCGGAGAGTCAAAGATGACGCGTCCCCGTCGGCTCATCACACACTCACATCAGATATCTGCCAAAAGTCTGCATGGTTACAAGATGTGCTCAATGAATTATTCATTAGCTGTGTGTGTGTGTGTGTGTGTGTGTGTGTGTGTGTGTGTGTGTGTGTGTGTGTGTGTGTGTGTGTGTGTGTGTGTGTGTGTGTGTGTGTGTGTGTGTGTGTGTGTTCATTCAGCAGCTGCAGCAGTGCAGTAAAAGTTAGATGGATCTTTTTCAATTTGCCTTCTATAATTTTGCCAATAATTTCCTTTGTATTCAAAGCACCATAGATATGATCAGTAGGAACAAGTCCCTAAAATAAAAAGACTAACTATTTGTAAATAAGACAATATAATAATTGAAACAGTTAAAAGTTTTAAAAAAAAGACGGATGAGGACCACACCAAAAGCGCACAGACAAAATAACGCCAAGCCATTTTCTTCATACATCAAAACATAAACTGAAAATAATTCCAGTAATATGCCAATATGCCATTGTGGCTGGGTGGAGATGCAGCCACTCAGGTGATTGGGCACAGGTGGGCCCCATCAACCTCTCCTCCCTGCCTGCAAAAGGAGTGGCTGCACAGCAGCAAGGGGTCTCTGCTGAAGGTGTTGGTGCACGTGTCTCTGCAGTGACGGAGTGAATAAACCGGTTCCTGCACAAAACCCTGTGTCCTCTGTCCTGTCGGTCGGCCCCCGTAGCACTAGCCTTGCTACACTGGCGCCCAACGTGGGGCCCGACAGGATGGAGGGGGGATGCGGGGAGCGGGCCCTGGAGGGGCCAGGGGGAGGCGCAGCCGGCAGGCCGTGAGGCGGAGGCTGCGGGCCGCCAAGCGACGGCTCCCGAGGCGGCCCCAGGGGCAGCAGGACCCGCGGTGCGACCCACCCAGGCGTCACGCCGGAGGTTCGCCGCGGCAGCGCTGCAACCGACAGGCCGGGAGGCAGAGGCTGCAGGCTGCCAGGCGACGGCTCCTGAGGCGGCCCCAGCGACGGCGGGACCCGCAGCGCGACCCACCCCAGCCCCACGCCTGAGGTTCGTCACGGAGACGGAGGTGGCGGAGACGGAGGTCGCCGAGGCGGAGACGGACCAGCTGCTGGAGCAGTGCTGCGTCGGGGAGGGGGTGGTCCTAGACGCACCCCGGCCAGGGCCGCGGATGCTGTCTGGCCCGAGGCCACCCTGGGCCCAGTCCCGAGAGCGGCCCACTCGGCGGTCGGCCCGACGCCGAGGGCGACCTCCCGACCGGTCTCGGTGGTCGGCCGAACCGGGAAGGCCCGGAGGTCCAGACGGCGGTTCCGGGCTTCCTCTCCCGCTCCGAGGGTGGGGGGGGGGGGGGGGCTGAGTTGGGCGATGGGGGTGTGTGGCAGGGTGGAAGAGCAGCCACTCAGGTTGATTGGGCACAGGTAGGCCCCATCAACCTCTCCACCCTGCCTGCCTTCAGCAAGGGGTCTCTGCTGAAGGTGTTGGTGCACGTGTGTCTGCAGTGAGAGTGAATAAACCGGTTCCTGCACAAAACCCTGTGTCCTCTGTCCTGTCGGTCGGCCCCCGTAGCACTAGCCCTGCTACAGCCATTATAAGCTTTTTGGTTTGGTTTGTATTTGGTCTTCAGTTTTTTAAATAAGAAAAAAACAAATGGGTATCAACAAAAGAAAGCATCTGGAAATAAATTTAGCTCTTTTAAAAAACAGGAGAGGTGAAGATATTGTAGTTTATTTGATCAGTCCATCTGTCTCTGATTAATTCAGCTCTGTTTCTCTAGACTTTCTCTTAGTTAGTCTGGGTGTCAAACAGATACCTGTCTTTCCTTGATATTTAACCATCAACACTCATAATCATCATCACATACGTGTATGCGTGGCTGCAGTCCCAGATTTCAAGATAAGAGAAATATTATAAAGCCAATATGTGTCAATCATGCACTTACCTCCCAGAACAAACAAGATAATATGATAAGTTGGCTCATTAAAGGAAGCAGAGAGGATTTAGGTTGGATTTCATAGCGGTAGAATCAGCTTCAAAGTACCTGGCACCACAGACTGTCCAAGCCTGGCATCCGCACACTGGGCTGGTCATTTCTGGCAGCAAGTGTCAGCCGGGTTGTGATTAGGATGTTCAAAGCTTTTTTTTCCTTAATCTAGAAAGTGCAGATAAGGACTGAGGACTGGAAGAAGCCGTGGCCTGTTCCTGCAGCAGCAGAACTGCACTGCTTCATCCCAGAGCTCTGGCTGGTATTTTCGTCCGTTTTTACACTACCAGGTCAGTTTGGACACACTTTCCTATTTAAATATATAGGTTTTCCTATGTCCAAACTTGACCTGCCAAAGGTTTACCACTGTGCACCCTGCAGGATTAAACAGGTATAGAAAAAGGATCTATGGATCTATGAATGGATGGATGGATGGATGGATGGATGGATGGATGGATGGATGGATGGATGGATGGATGGATGGATGGATGGATGGATGGATGGATGGATGGATGGATGGATGGATGGATGGATGGATGGATGGCCAAACTTTTCACTGGTAGTGTATTTTCTTTTAACCCTTGTACTGTCTTTGGGTCAAAATGACCTAATTCTCCTGTCCTTCCTTCCTTCCTTCCTTCCTTCCTTCCTTCCTTCCTTCCTTCCTTCCTTCCTTCCTTCCTTCCTTCCTTCCTTCCTTCCTTCCTTCCTTCCTTCCTTCCTTCCTTCCTTCCTTCCTTCCTTCCTTCCTTCCTTCCTTCCTTCCTCTTTTCTCCCCTCGTACATTCTTTTCTTGTTTTCTCCCTTCCTCCCTTCCTTCTTTTTTCCCTTCCTTCCTTCTTTTCTCCATTCCTTCCTTCCTTCCTTCCTTCCTTCCTTCCTTCCTTCCTTCCTTCCTTCCTTCCTTCCTTCCTTCCTTCCTTCCTTCCTTCCTTCCTTCCTTCCTTCCTTCCTTCTTTCCTCCCTTCTTTCATTCCTTCCTTCTTTTCTTCCTTCCTTCCTTCCTTCCTTCCTTCCTCTTTGCTCCCTTCCGTCTTTACTCCTTTCCTTCCTTCTTTTCTCCATTCCTTCCTTCCTTCCTTCCTTCCTTCCTTCCTTCCTTCTTTCCTCCATTCTTCCCTTCCTTCTTTTCTCCATTCCTTCCTTCCTTCCTTCCTTCCTTCCTTCCTTCCTTCCTTCCTTCCTTCCTTCCTTCCTTCCTTCCTTCCTTCCTTCCTTCCTTCCTTCCTTCCTTCCTTCCTTCCTTCCTTCCTTCCTTCCTTCCTTCCTTCCTCCTTCCTCCCTTCTTTCCTTCCTTCCTTCTTTCCTCCCTTCCTCTCTTCCTTCCTTTCTCCCTTCTTTCCTCCCTTCCTTCCTTCTTGTTCCCTCCCTTCCTTCTTTCCTCCCATCTTTCCTCCCTTCTTTGCTTCCTTCCATCTTTCCTCCCTCCCTTCCTTCTTTCCTTTCTTCCTTCCTTCCTTCTTTCCTCCCTTCTTCTCTTCCTTCTTCCTTGACCCGAAGACAGGGTTAAGGGTTAAAAAGGAGGGAAGAAAATGAAAAAAAAAACTATAGTGTTGCCACAAATAATTATATAAAGTAAAGCATCTAATGACTTAAAAAGTTATCACAGCTACATATACGCACACCCAAGCACCAGAGGTGGGTAGTAACGAGTTACATTTACTCCGTTACATTTACTTGAGTAAGTTTTGGGAAATGTTGTACTTTTAGGAGTAGTTTTGAATCACTATACTTTTTACTTTTACTTGAGTAGATTTGTGAAGAAGAAACTGTTCCTCTTACTCCGCTACATTAGGCTACGTTGAGCTGTTACTTTTCTTTTATCCTGTGAGAAAGTGAGCAACCCCTCCCCTTCTCACCCTCACCGGACTTGTTTTTAATGTGTGTGGCAGGGTGGAGGATTGGGCGTGGTCTGCGGGGGAGCAGCACACAGGTGTGCCTGGTTCTGTTGATTGGGCCCACCTGTGCCCAATCAACCTCCCCACCCTGCCTGGCTTCATAACCAGTGGCTGCATACCAGAGAGGGGCTGCTGAGTGGAGGTAGCTTGCTGAGAGGCTATACTCAATGTGCCATTTTTTTTAGAATACTGATTTTGCCTTTGCCTGTATGTCTTTGTGCTTTTTTGCATACAATAAAAAGCCTTATTTTTTGGCATTCCACGCTCTGCAGGGTCTCTCCTTTACACCTCATCACCCAGGTCCAGTTTGCCTGATCCCCCTGTACATGGGGAGGCCGCTCTGGTGCCTCACAAATCCCTTTTATCCGTGTGTGCGTCAATCTCATGACATCACTGGGTGATTCTTTGGGAAAAATGTTTGTTTTTGCATGTTTTGTCACATTTACACAGACTCAAACACACACAAAGTTTCTATGAGTTCATGGGCTTGTTCTAGTTCTGCCTGGTTAAAAAAGAAATTTTGTGCTACTTGTGCTTTATTTATTTCTTTATTCTGTTATTTATTTTATTATGTATTAAAGTACTTGAATTTACTTTAAGATTTTAATTAAAGGTATTGTGACATCATTTTTAAAATGCTTTTAACACTATTAAAAGTCTTGGCCAATATCCCTCAAATGTGTCTAAAGGAGTGTAACAAGAAAAACTTCACTCCAGTACTCCATTCCTGGCTTTTTATTACAGTGTTTTTTTGCACTGTGAAAAACGCTTCCTTTTTCCCCTTTCCTGTCAATCATTGCGCCGCTCCTCCTCCCAACCTCCTCCAACCAACCGCTACACACTTCTGCCGGCGTCTCCACACACACGCGCGCACACCGACCACAAACACCCACACACAGCGCAGACAGGGCGACTACAGCCCGGGGATGAAGTCCAACCGGGACCAGAGGACCGGGACCGCAGCTCCCCGCGAGCAATACGCTCACAGCGGCGTCGGAGAGTTAAGCCGGGAGCGACAGGCGAAGCATGCACGGAAAAGCAGCACGGCGAAGCAGACAGTCCACAGCAAACAATCATAAAAATAAAGGCATGCAAGCAGCAGTGTCTCCTTATCTTAAGTCCAGTCAGTGGCCGCGGGTCTTTTTAGCAGTTCTCCTCCGGTGATGAGAACAGAAGAGGCTCTAAACAGCTCCGTGTTAAGCCTGATTTATGGTTCCGCGTTAAATCGACGCAGATCCTACGCCGAAGGGTTCAGCGTACGGTGCGCGTCGCCGCGTAACCCTACGCCGTAGGCTCTGCGTCGGTGTAACGCGGAACCATAAATCAGCCTTTATGGTGCGCTGGAGAGGAGAGGAGGCAGGGAGCTGGGTGGAGGGGGCGGTGATTTAGCGGGCCCTGACGTCACGGCCCGCCACCAAACCAGGTGCGCCGTTTTTGCATAGTTATGCGGAAAATCCCAGAAAGCACACAATACACTGAATGTTAAAAGTTCGTTGTTTTTTGGGTGTAATTGATGTCAAGACACCCAACAAAACACAAAAAATCAAGAAAAATGTGTTTTTCATGTGACAATACCTTTAAAGCTATTTTTTATTTTTTATTTTATTATTTTATTGATTTAATTTGCCTGAAAATTATTATTTTGTACTTTTGTCTGTTTGAATGGTTGTGTTAAAAAAATAAATCAGACGTTACTCAACAGTTACTCAGTACTTGAGTAGTTTTTTCACCAAGTACTTTTTTACTTTTACTCGAGTAATTATTTAGATGACTACTTTTTACTTCTACTTGAGTCATATCATTCTGAAGTAACAGTACTTTTACTTGAGTACAATTTTTGGCTACTCTACCCACCTCTGCCAAGCACACCTGCCACTGTGTTGAATTATTCAGTTCAGTCTGAGTATCTATAATATTATAAATAACAAGTGTCTTTAGGACTTACACCAATGATCAGATGGAATAAAATAAGAAATGTAATTTAATTTTTGGTTGTTATATGATTGCAACATTGTTATGAGCTTAACTAAAGAGTAAAGAGCTCTGGAGGAGCCGTTGGTCACGACCAAGTGCAGACAACAGCTAATTGTTCACCTCAGTGTTTTATTCTATCCATTGTGTTGTAACAATCAACCTAGGGAAAATATAGGTTTTAAAAATAACTTGAAAAGGAGGGAAATGTCACAGGAAAAATCCATATATTTCCGTGTTGAATTCATCCCCAGGTTTTTTGAGATAGTCACAATGCCTCTGTCCGCATCGACTGATAGATAACTGCAATCTATAAATGAAATGACAGCCCTGGTACATTGTTGGTGTTTTTGTCTGAGGATTTATGATAAGGCCAAGGTCTATTATCAGTCACTCTTGAGAAGCAGATGGCCAAGCGCTAATTTTTCATTTTACCTGACTGTCAGCATCAGGCTATACATGCCACACGTCACTGATGGGGTCATGCATTTTTCATTAAGTTGTACATGTATTTTAATGAGCAGGGCTGATGAGGTGTGCCACATAAGCGCGGCGGACAGCCTTCACCACTCCCTCTCATTCACCATGCCCCTCACAACCCGTCAGTCAGCGGCTCCAAGGCCTCCTCACGTATGTCTCTAGCAGTACCCTCAAATATCAATCACACCAAAATCTTTGCATATTTTCACGAGATAATTAAGAGGAGATTGCAACATGGTGCAACGATCAATCTGCAAATCAGTGAACCAGATTAAATCCGAAATTCCAACTCAGTTTCGCAGATGGCAAACTAAACAGCCCGAACTGACAGAGACGCGTTTGGATGGCAAGTTGGACGCCCCCCCCCTGCCGGGCGGAGGAGCCCATGTCAGTGCCTGAGTGTAATTTGAAATTAATGGGACGGTAAAACTTTTAATTCAAAATCCCAGCCTTAGGGACAAAACACATTTGCATACAAATGAACATGATTTCCTGTTTGTTCGGTATGCAAATACAAAAGAAAAAGCAACTTACGGGGGAGGCTGGCGGAGTTTGAACGAGCGCCCACGACTGTCGCACGAGTGCAGACGGCGCAGGCACCCAACCGAGGACTTCAAACACAACTCCGTTTGAGATATCAGACGACAGCAGGGGTAAAGCCGAGACCATCCTGAAGGACCGGCACTGTCTGCCGGGGATCGGGATAACCTTTGTCTCCTCATCTCATTTACACATGGAAATAACAAGTGAGGTGAGTCTTCCCCTAAACACGAGAGGTAATCAAAGAACCGTCCCCCGGGGAAGTGGCTGAAATGCTCACGGTAAAAAATTGGAAACATTTCACAAAGCAATTAACAAATTACACCTCTTTAGACCTTCCTCTGGAAGCCACTACATCTCAAAATGTAATTTTGTACTAATTCCAGGGTTTTTCAATGCAACAGACTGCGATAAGGTTCTCTGAACAATGCAAATAATTACTGCCTTGGAACTCTGCGCTACTTTCCATTAAAGGTTGCAAATTGCTTTGAATGTCAAAGATACTGGAGATATGCAGCTTTGATCTGATAGCGCATAACTCATCAGTGTAAACATTAAAGAGACAGAGAATGGAGACTCTTCTTTGCATTGCTGGATGTCGAACACTTGTTTGATTTGTCTGCCAACACGATCTCCTTGCCAAGTTGGATTTGATTCAAAAACTAAATAGTGCTTTTAATGCCGTTATGCGTTATGCTCACACTGGACAGGACGCCGCTAACTGAGACAGGTATTATTTATTTAGGTTAGCAGAGGTGGGTAGAGTAGCCAAACATTGTACTCAAGTAAAAGTACTGTTACTTCAGAATAATATGAGTCAAGTAGAAGTAAAAAGTAGTCATGCAAATAATTACTTGAGTAAAAGTAAAAAAGTACTTGGTGAAAAAACTACTCAAGTACTGAGTAACTGTTGAGTAACGTCTGATTTATTTTTTTAACACAACCATTCAAACAGACAAAAGTACAAAATAATCATCTTCAGGCAAATTAAATCAATAAAATAATAAAATTAATTAAAATAAATAAAAAATAAAAAATAGCCTAAATTAAAATAATGTTAAAGAAAATTCAAGTACTTTAATACATAGTAAAACAAATAAAATAATAACAGAATAAAAAAATGTAAGCACAAGTAGCACAAAATTTCCAGCCTTTGTACTTTTCTTTTTTAACCAGCAGAACTAGAACAAGCCCATGAACTCATAAAAACTCTGTGTGTGTTTGAGTCTGTGTAAATGTGACAAAACATGCAAAAACAAACATTTTTCCCAAAGAATCACCCAGTGATGTCATGAGATTGACGCGTACGTGGATAAAAGGGATAAAAGAAAAGTAACAGCTCAACGTAGCCTAATGTAGCGGAGTAAGAGGAACAGTTTCTTCTTCACAAATCTACTCAAGTAAAAGTAAAAAGTATAGTGATTCAAAACTACTCCTAAAAGTACAAAATCTCCCAAAACGCACTCAAGTAAATGTAACGGAGTAAATGTAACTCATTACTGCCAACTCTGTAGGTTACACATTCCAGTGACAGCCACACTGGCTATATGTCACCAAAATACCCAGACGCACGCATGCACACACACACACAATCCTTTACTACATAGCATGATCTGTAATTAAGTTTGGTGTCATAAGCAAAATGACCCCAGACATCGAGGCATGTTGAGGAGAAACCGCCTTCCCAATGGCTTCTCATTAGTAGGCTCCGTAGCAGCTCCCATGTACAATCTTCCCTTGAAACTCTGAAGGTGACACAGCAGTTACAGTGGACTTTGATGGTGCACTGGGGAGCTGTACTTTATATCACTAGACTGCTTCCTCTGCAGAGGAAAATACTTCAACAATGAGCAACAGTTTAGGGAGGAGGTACAAGCTTCCCTCTGCATGCTTTTAACATGCTCGCTGGAAAACAGGTCAGCAAAGACATTGGTGACACCTAGGGCTGGGCGAAATATTGAGATTTTAATATATATAGATATATTTTTAAACGCGATATGGTACGAGACAATATCGTTTATATCGATTATTAAAAAAAAAAAAATGTTTTTTTTTCATGATTTTGATATAGCTTATTTTGTGATAAATTGACTTGAATGTTTTATTTGAGATTTGCACACATTTTTTGTTATTTGCACAACTGTCAACCTCAGTGGAAAAGTCTGCCTGTTACTGTCTACATTGTATTAATTGCACAGTGTATTTTAATTTAATTGTTATGCAGGAAAGGGATATTTGTTTTATTTTATTCAAGAAGCATTTTTATTCTATATATGCAGGCAGTTTATTTTTATTTCATTTGTTTTATAAATTTTAATATTGTGCAGACCTCTGTTAATAAAGGTACCTGTGTGACATTTGGCACGAGGCTTTGTATTAAAACTGACTGTTTTTTTAAGGGTTTGCCTCAGAAAAAATGAAACAGAGATGCTATGCTATAATTCTTTGGGGGAAACCCCAATTATGCCACAGAAAAAATATCGATATATATCGAGTATCGCCATTCAGCTAGAAAATATTGAGATATGACTTTTGGTCGATATCGCCCAGCCCTAGTGACACCCGTCAAAGACTCAAATCCAACCTTTAAAATCAGTAATTAATTGAGCCGTAAAATCAACTGGACAAAAATATAAGTATTCCACCCCTGTCACAGAATTTAACAACAAAAATTGATAAGTGGACTTGTGATCAACAGAGTTATTATTGTTCACGAAAACGAACGAAATAATGAAAACTAAAATTGAAAAAACAATTTTGTTAACTGAACTAAATAAAAACGAAAATTAAAAGACAAAAACGATAACTAACTGAAACTATATTGCGTGTTTAGAAAACTAACTAAAACGAACTGAAATTATAGATATCATTTCCTCCGTTTTGGTCCCTGTCAGTATAAGCCTCTTGGTATGATCAATTTATTCCGCTCTGGCCGTTTATCTCCAACTGGCAGCTACGGCACCTTAACGCCTCACGGTCCGTGACGTCAAAACTAAAACTAAAACCAATAAAAACTAAACTAAAACTAAGCATTTTTGAAAATATAAAAACTAATGCTGGGCGGTATACCGGTTCATAACGAATACCGGTGTTTATTTTTCTTATGATATGAATTTTTCATATACCGTAATACCGGTGAGTATGTACAGTAGTGTACACAGCGTTGGGAACGCCGCGCGGCGCCGCTGGACACTGTTTGTGAGGGGACTGTTTAGCAGTAGTGATGCACTGATTGTTCGGTAACCGAAATTGTTCGCCCGAAAATGGCAAAAAAACACTTTCGGTGTTCGGTGGAATAAGTGGGAAAAAAACCGAACAATTAATAACAGCGTTGTAAAATAAGGAAATAGACTGGCCGCTCCCGTACCGGTTGCACCACAAACATAAATCGTTGGCCAACCAAAAAGTAACCACATAAGAATTTTACCTAACATCACCAGGAGGTGGAACCAAAACAACATAATGCTGGGAAATTAAAAAATGTTCAGTTTTTTTTATGTTCAATAAATATTTTCTACCTTGTAATTTTGTAAAATATTTTTTTCTTTGAAAAGCATGCCTAAATCAAATTTATTTGATTTATGCATCCTCCTCATGACAGTAAAATAGGCCATTCTAAGCCAATTTACTGCAGCAATTCCTTTCCAAATCATTAGAAAATGTGGTTAACACCCAGTTGTGCATGAAAAAAAAAATACCGTGATATACCGTGAAACCGATATAATTTTGAAAAATACCGTGATATAAATTTTTGGTCATACCGCCCAGCACTAATAAAAACTAGCAAGCCCACATTAAAAACGAATTAAAACTAACTGAATTGAAGAAGAAAAAGTCAAAACGAAATAAAACTAAACTAAAATAAAAAATTCAAAACTATTATAACCCTTGTGATCAATGGTAAAGACACTTTAAAAGAATAAAATAAACTGCTTCAACAGGTTATTAGAACTGGATCTGCACATATAAGGATGTGATGGACGGACCGGTGGGTTCCCTCCCCACAAAGCCAATCTTCCAGCACGGAGATGGAAACCAGCCCGACCCCGCTGGGCCCCCAGTTACCGCTGGCCTGATCACGTTGTGTATTCACTGGGTGACTGTGGGGCTGATTAAATCTATATTTAATTGGATCAAATCTAGTCGTGATAAAGCTCTCCCCCCGGCATTTAACCCACGATCCTCTGTCAAGTGAAAAGAGAAAAAGAAAATACTGTGGGGGAATCAGAAGCAGGAAATGAATACCAATGAAAGGCTGTGCTAATAGCCAGCGCGGGAGGAGAGGACCACACCTGCGGGATTTACAGGAAGGAGATAAAGTCACTGGATTTGCTGTGCGTGCGTGCGTGCCCTTTTTTCCTTGATTAGTCAGACATTATGTCATTCATACATCAACGTTTTGGGGGGTTGATTAGCTACTTTAAAAGAGGATTATCACAAATAGCTCCATATTTCTCAAAAAAACTACTGCAAATCAATGTATTGATGTAGTCAACATGTGTTTGAAGATATTAGAATAATTTCTCAATAATAAATGTGTTCTTTTTTCTGTTTGAGAATCTCCAGTCATCCTGAGGATTAGTATTTCTGTATACCGCTGTGGTGCAAAGCTCACAGTGATGGTAATTAATTAATTCATTATTTTAATATCATGCGGCGCTGCTGACGCAGCACATTTTACACGAGCAAGATGCTGCAAATCTGAAACAAGACAAACACAAGAAAACACACAATGGGCACAAAAAACTCAGCAAGCCCGACGGACCAAGACCCAGCCGGGCACCGACCACCCGGCACAGGCCGACCGCAGGGCCGAGAGGTCCACGTCCCTCCAGGGTCATAACCCCCACGGCAAAAGGCCAGCCCTACCGGAGGGACAGCCAACCCCCAGCGGGCCGATGGGCCGGCACCCGCCCCAATGAAAGCGGGAACCCCAGAGCCAAAGGCGCGCCCAGCTACAAGGGGGTCAATGACGTGACGCCTATATTTTCTGAAAAACAGATTTTTTTTCAATTCAAAAAAGGTTTAAATGGATAAAAAAAATACCAGATAAATGAACTACCTGTCCCACATATGGACTCACTTGAATTTTACAAAAGAATACTAGTTATTTGGGATTTTGTTGTTGTTTTAAGCGTCTAAATGTCATGTAGTGCGACCGTCCGACCAGGACTCTTGTTCTGAAAACCTTTTTTGAAATCACTCTAAATGTTTTTAATCAATCTTCTGCCCTATCTGGCAGGATTTTTGAACTGTCTTGTAGTGTATAAGATTTATACACATTTATATTTATATTTCCATCATAATATACAAACAAAGTTTGACTGATGACGTCCATTTTATGAAATATCATGTGGCGACCATTAAAAAAACAACCATTTTTGTATAATACTGAAAACTTGTAAAAAAAAAAGATGTCAAGATGTTAAGGAAATCAATTTATTTTAATATGAATCATGGTTGCACCACATGACCTTTTTTAAGGCTAGTGCCAATTCATTTTGACAAAAAAACTCTGAAATCACTTAATTTAAAATTTGTATATCAATTTATTTGTACACAACATTCTTAATGTTTGAAACTACTGCAATAGATATTCTTTTTTTTTATTATTTTAAAATTGACCTGTTGAAAATCCTTATTCGTCATTGACCCAAGGACAGTGGGGGGAAGCGGAGACGGCCGCAGAGCGCGAGAACCCCCCAACAAGGGATGGGCGGTATGGACTAAAAAATGTATCAGGATCATTTCTGGCATTTATCCTGATAACGATAAAAATGATGATAAAAAAAATACCAATTCACCTTTTAACTATAAATCTATCAACACATTCAGTCTTTGGAGCCAAATCACTGCTCTAAAGGAATACTAAATACTACTAAACTACACCAATTAAATTGAATTATTAAAAACCAATTACATTAGTACACCTGTACTGCAAAACTGTAATGACTCAAATGAAACAAGTTTGAAATGTAAGAACAGATTCAACATTTATTCAAACTGCATGGTTTAAACAGTGGGATAACAGTGCAAACAGCAAAAGTATAATTGTCCTTCAAGTTTTCTTAGCTTATAAAATCACAAAGTAGAAAAAAATACAACCTTGATAAATAAAGAAACAGGACAAATAAATAAAAGTTCACTGAAAATAAAATAAAAATCCTATCAGTGAAGACTTCTTCTAATATAAATAAAATGTGCAAATTAACCTGTGGTTGGAACATGCCACAAATTAGATACTATTGCAATTTTTTTTCGTAATAGTCAAAATATCAAAATGTAACAACCATTTCCTTCTGTTTTTGCAGACTCTGCACATAATAGATGATGTTTGCTCCTCGTCTCTCTTTTTAAATCCAAACCAGAGCTGGAGCCTCGTTTAACAACGAGCTCCTCGCTCTCAGATCTGCCTTCTGCCATGTTCGTTACACAAAAACGTCATCAACGGGAATTTATCCTTTTTATCGCGAGATGACATATTCTTACCGTGGGGAATTTTTTTGACGGTAAATCGTGAACGGTAAAATATCACCCATTCCTACTCCCAACAAGCAGCCGCCCAGACAAACCCAACAGCAAAGAGCCCCAAACCCAGGTTAGAAAACAGACACCTATTCACACAGACCCACTAACATACACTCACTGACAAAGACAAGGACAGTCATTCTCTCACCACTCCCATCTCCCCCTGGAGCCCTTAAAGATAAAAAGAGGGTCTTCAAGCTTCAAGTGGCCCTCCAAGAAATGCTGAAGTGATAAAGCTAATTTTCAAATCCGGCCTTCGGTTTTGAAACGTTTAAGGCACAATAACCTAGCGAAGTCTGATTTCCAAACAAATGTTTGAGTTTATTATGCAGTGAACAATGAAAGTTTGAAGCCCTCAGAACAAGTCTGTAAAAAAATGGAAAGAGTTTTGTACAAGCGGTTCTTATCATTCCCGTGAGCGGTTGATTAAAAAAAAAATCAATACAAGAGTAAAGAGTGTCATGGTCAACGAGGTAGTAAAGGAACTTTTGCTACTGTTAGTAGCCACACCCCAACTATTGGCTGTCGTTAATAAAAGCTATGAAGGAAAACATTACAACACTTTTGTTCCAACGACAAAGCTGGAAGGAGAGAGCAAATACTGTAAAAAGAAAACAACATTGTTCCCTTCTTTTGGTTTCATAAATAAATCACGTGATCAGGCTGTTGATGTGTCTCCTCGATGGATCAAACCAACGTAACCTATTTTTGGTTTGTATGAAGCAATATGTTTGAAACGTGGAAAACACTGGACCATAATCATCCTGTTTTTGAAAGATAGTGGTGGTAAGTCATGTTTTCATGTGTTGTTATGACACACACAACAGTCTGTGGTGTTTTTCTGAACGCTTAGCTGAGGAAGACGTCACAGACGCTTCGTTTGGTTTTCAATCACCGTTGTAACTTAGCTTTTATTTATTTGCCTCCGCTGTACCACTGCT